>NW_021412257.1:0-3520 GCF_001605985.2 Dendrobium catenatum | reverse complement strand
TTCGGTCCTCCTGACTTACGTCGCCCACCGACTACAGTTTTTTCGACCTCCATCGTCAGCCGACTACGGTCCTCCTGACTTACATCGCCCACCGACTACAAGCCTTCTGACTGGGTCAGGCCCGTGGTTTTTTCCCCCTTTTAAGGGGTTTTCCATGTAAAAACTCTGGTGTCTCTTATGAATGCCACACCCTATCACTTATCTGCTTGTGTGCTGGATCTTCGTACAATTCTAAGACGTTAAACTAAATATTTCTCTACCGCCACGAATACTCCAGGACGCAACAATCATAAAAGCTGAGCTTTGCTCAGTTGAGGATAAATGATTTTTGCATTGGCAACAAAAATTTTTATATTTTTTTCTTAAAGAAGGCTCTATCAGCACTAATAGTTCAAACTCTAGTGAAATTTAAAATGTCTGTGTCGTTATCTTAAATAATAATTAATCCAGTAATGTGAAATTTTTATAGATTTATTTTAATTAGCGGTGGCTCTTTGTGGTATTAATCAAGCTGGTCTACATGAAAAAGAAATAAGACAAGAGAAAAGCACGCTCCCAAATAAAAAAGAAAAAAAGAAAACTAAAAAACAAAGAGCTGCCAATTAAGTGCTGACCACTAAAATCATCATAAATGCTCTGAGAATGGCAGGCCGATTAAAGAAGTTATTTAGTAGAGCTATTAATTCAACCATCAATTCCTTCAATAATTATTAATTAATCTTTCATTCTCATCTCCTCTCTCTCTCTCCCTCCCACTTACTAACAGTAATGGCTCTTGCTTTTTTTTCTTTATTTATAAATATGGCATGGTATAAGGAAGTTTCGTAATTCAAGTTAAGGCTTTGCTTGAGATGGTTTTTTTATTGCTTCTTAAAATAATTTTTTAGCATAAAAATTAATTTTTTTACTAAAAAATTGCTTTAAGAAGCAGTAAAAAAGCCAGCTCAAATGAAGCCTAAGAAAGATAAATAAAATAATAAAAAAATGTTAACAAGAGTTATTAATGTTATAATGATATATTTAAATATGTTAATTTAACTTAATTAATATCGACATAAGATTTTGCATTATGTCATACTTCTCACATATTTGAATTGTTGGTCAGATGAATTGTTTGTCGTTCATTTGGTTTTTAAGTATTTTCCCTATTATATTCGTATGAGTGATGATTCACTCCTTATACATGATTACAAAGTATAACTCATGTTATTGACTAATGATATATTTATCAAAATATTAAAGGTGACAAACATAACTTTGGTTAATACACAACCATTTTAATTCCCCATAAGACTTTGGTTAATACCTGCGGTGGATGATTATTTTCTGAAAAATTTGGAGGAAAATTTTTCTAAAGTTACAAAAAAAAAGGGAAAAAAATCCAAAGATGCTGGATCCTATACGCATTACTCTACTAAAACACAAACTAGTGCAAAAGGTTCTCATGGTTAAGTCACTTATTTGGAATATTAGAGGTATTGGTGGTAAGGTTTCTAAAACTAGAGTTAGAAATATTTGTAGAATTCATAATATCCACTTGTTGGTTTTACTTGAACCTTTGATTGCTATGAGTAAACTTGATAATACTGCTTCTAAATTAGGTTTTGCTAATAAATTTGTCAATTGCTCCAATAAAATTTGGATATTTTGGAATAATGCTATTAAGGTGAATATTATTGATGATTATGTTCAAGTTGTTCATACTTCCATATCTATGTTTAATTTTGAATGTAATGCCTCATTTGTTTATGCTGCTAGCACTAGAGGGGGTCGGCTAACCCTTTGGGATCAGCTTACGAATGTTGCTTCATCTATTTCAATGCCTTGGTGTATTGGATGTGATTTTAATGTTATATTTCTAATGCTACTGAAAGATTGGGTGGTAACATTCCTAATACTAATGCTATGGAAGATTTTAATTCCCTGATATCTACTTGTGATCTTCATGATTTAGGTTTCTTTGGTAATGCTTACACTTGGAATAGAGGTAACTTGTGGCAAAGACTTGATAGGGTTTTATTTAATAGTAATTGGATTGCTAAGTTTCATATGACTCATGTTGAGCACCTTAGTAGGACTGCTTCTGATCATGCTCCTCTTTTGCTTTCTATAAATGCTAATCAGAAGTTTATTTCGGCCTTCTGCCTTTAAGTTTCAAAATATGTGGCTTTCTCATCATGATTTTCTTAATGTTGTTGAGAGAAATTGGCAGGCTCCTGTTTTCCCTAATAATAATATTTTGTGTATGGCTAGGTTATGGAACAAACTTAGTAGACTCAAGCAGGTGTTGAGATGGTGGAACAAATATATTTTTAAAAATTTATTTGCTAACATTAAGAATGCTGAGAATGAGGTGTCAAAGCTTGAAAAAGCTTTTCAAATTAACCCTGATAGTTCTATTTTTGCTGATCTTAATGTTGCTAAGATCAATCTTATTACTTTGCAAGAACAAGAAGAGATATATTGGCATCAAAAAGCTACTACTAAATTTCCTGTTGAAGGAGATAGGAATACCAAATTTTTTCATGCTTTGGCTAATAAAAAGAAAATCAGGAACCATATATTCAAAATTTATACTAATGATGGTAGAGTTTTGGATGAGGAGGATTCTATTTTAAATTCTGGTGTGGAGCACTTTAAACATATTTTTAAGAGTGGTTATGTTTCTTCTACTATGATTAATTCTCATATTGTCCCTTCTTGTATCTCGGAGGCCGATAACTTATTTCTTACTATGTCTCCGTCTGATGATGAAGTTTGGAAGGTTATGCAGGAGATGAATGTGGATTCTGTGGCAGGGCCGGATGGCTTTACTACTAAGTTTTTTATTAAGACATGGCATATTACTAAAAGGGATATTATGGAGGCTGTTTCTGAGTTCTTTTCGGGTAAGCCTTATATTAAAATTTTCTCTTATACTAACATTGTTTTAATTCCTAAGAAAGAGGCGACCAATAACTGGAATGATTTTAGACCGATTAGTTTATGCTCCTTCTTTAATAAGCTTATCTCTAAGATCATTGCTACTAGACTTGTTCATTTTCTTCCCAGAATTATTTCTCAAAACCAAACTGGTTTTGTGAAAGGTAGAAGCATCTTTGATAATGTTTTACTTGCGCAAGAAATGACTCACGACATCAATGCTAAAGTAAAAGGTGGGAATATTATTTTCAAATTGGACATTACTGAGGCTTATGATAACCTTTCTTGGAATTTTTTATACAAAGTTTTAACTCTCTTTGGTTTTAGTCAAACTTTCATTTTATTGATTAAGAACATTATTGAGCACTGTTATTTTTCTGTTATTATTAATGGTAGAAGTAATGATTTTTTTAATTCTAGTCAAGGCTTGCGTCAAGGTGATCCTCTTTCCCCTACTTTATTCATTATTGCGATTGACTACTTATCTAGGGGTTTGGAGGTTCTCTACAAAAAGTATCCAAATTTGCTTTATCATACGATGGGTGGTATTCCTTTTACTCACTGTGGGCCTCCGAAGGAGCACCGCTCGCGGGGGTTC
>NW_021412256.1:0-201 GCF_001605985.2 Dendrobium catenatum | reverse complement strand
AGCTCGTCGAACGTTTGGTTCGCTTGCAGCCCTAACGGTAAGGTTGCAGCAGTTCAGGCAGGGCTCAGGTACTTGAGATAAGTTTTAGGCAAGTTGAAATAAAGTGATGAGGATATTATTAGGTTTAAATTATAATTTTTTTATTATTTTATAGAAATATATCTCTAGATATATATTTATAATAATCAACAACAACAACAA
>NW_021412255.1:0-1171 GCF_001605985.2 Dendrobium catenatum | reverse complement strand
TCCTGATACCATCCTAGTTTAATCCAAGACATTTAAAAAGTCCAAGTAAGAAAGCCATGTATTGCACCAAAAACATAATCACAAGATAGAATATTGATTGACAAAAATTTTACATAAATTTATATATAATTGTTTTATCATGAAATATTTGAATCAATCACATCTCTAAACTTTACAAGTAAGACAAGAGGCTCAACTTGTCATGAGGAAACAAATGGATCATTTTCCCATCTATCACTTGTGTTTATTAAGTGTGAAAAGTTAAACAATGTTTTCCCGTAATGTTCTACTTTAGTGACAGCTGAAGTTTTGTTACCCCAATTACCCTTGAGCAAGACCAAACAAAATATGTCAGAGTAATTAAGCTCAATAATATCATTCAATCGACTATAATAAGAAAAATACCCAACTTCAATTTTTTTAATAATGCCATAATTTTATGTTTTCTTATTCTCATCTAGAGCTTTAATATGAAATTGATACCCATTAATATAAAAACCTTTAAATCTTCATGTGATTTGCTTAGGACCAACCGCGAGGGCTTTAATTTCTTTCGAAACTATTGAATCATTTCGTACATGTAATCTAAACAAAAAATTATTAGTCAAATTTGACATATGATATTGAAATTGACTATGGAGAGATTTTGATATCTTAATATACATTTGAACCAATCATTAAAATATTCATTAACAAGTTTATCAAGAACTAATGGCATTAGAGGAAAGTTGTTGGCTTTTTTTGTTTCTTTCTCCTAGTTCAGGTCAATATACATTACATTGTTTAAATGATCACAATGTATGAGCATATATCTATGACTTGAACAATGATAGGTTTCATACTAAACACAAATATATGACACTTGACACAATGTTACCTTGCAATAAAAAACTTATAGAACCACCATCACGCCTTAAATGAAATTCTAAGAAGATATGGACTTGGACAAAGTTGGCGCACCATCTGGATATTTTGAGCAAATGAAATTCCCCCGTCTTTACGATGTAAAATCACTACTGTAATTCACGGCCATCAAGTTGTGAATTTATTTCCAAACAAAATTCTTTAATACTAAGAAAAATGTAAATAATAAAATGTAAGTGAACTTTACCCCACTAATAATAACATTCAAAAGCAGATAGAAAAAATTTTATTATCTAGAAAAATATTA
>NW_021412254.1:0-238 GCF_001605985.2 Dendrobium catenatum | reverse complement strand
ACCTACTCAAAATGCTCGGCCGAAGAAATTGAAGTGTGAAGTATTAATAAAAAATTAGTGTGAAGTATTAATAATTTTTTTTCTTGCAAACCATTCAAGGGAATATGAAGCATCTAAAATGAACGTTAGAGATTTATTTTAAGTTTATAAATGTAAGATCAAAATTTTTATGGGAAGAATTCTTAATCACACTTATGTAGTAGTATATAAATATTTAGATTTAACAGATTTTTAATTT
>NW_021412253.1:0-297 GCF_001605985.2 Dendrobium catenatum | reverse complement strand
TTATGCTATTTTCACTTGACATAGATTCAGATATTTTTGGGGAATACTATTGATATGCTTTGAAAAGATCATCCTCTAGCTCTTACACAGGACATGAATTTGAAGTATGTAATTTTCATCTTATCTTTGAGAGTTTTTAAATAGCGGACATTTTCATTATTTTGTGGTCACTTGTATGTTTTCGTTATAATAGTTTACCAAATTTTTTCATCACCATAATTACTCCTTTCTATCCTCTGTTCTGAGTATAGTGTGCTGCATACCTGGATAGTGCTTCTTCTGAATCAACATGGACAA
>NW_021412252.1:0-710 GCF_001605985.2 Dendrobium catenatum | reverse complement strand
TTTGAGTTTTATCTTTGGTTTTAAAGTTATCCAATTCGTATCTCTCTCTTTATTTAGCCTTGGGCCAGTTCATGAGGGCTTAACATCCCTAACGAACTTTCAAGTATTTTCAGAGCACTTTCTAGTGTCATCTGAGCACTTTCAAGTGGTATCAGAGCAAAACTTTCATGAAAAAAAATTCAAAGAATACGGTCAATCCAATTATACTAAGTTTTTGATTAAAACTAAGAGGTAACTTTCTCATTTTAAGAATATTTTTTTTCACTAGATCAGGAAACATTTTTTGTTCGTTTTGTTTTTTGTTTGTGCCTCCTCTCTTTTTGATAATGTCAAAGAGGGAAAACGTATTGTTAAATTTTTTATCTTGTTTTCTTTTCAAAAAAATTAAAAACAACAAAAATATTTTTATCTCCCTTATTTTTTTAAAAGGATTTATTCTAGTGAGGGGGAGATTAGAAGGATTTACTTTTATGAAAATTCAAATTGAAATGTTTTGCCATCATCGAAAAGGAGGAGATTGTTGCGGATCTATGGTTTATAATTTTGATGATAGAAAACATTCCTTATTTCTCTATGATTGCCTTATGTGCTAACGTTTTAGGTCCACACGATCAGACTGCAATCTGGAACCAGCTCAAGATTGGGTAGACTAAGTCTGTGTAAGTTTGTAATGTTTTTCCTTTCTTGAGTCTATTGTATTTGGTGTGGCA
>NW_021412251.1:0-201 GCF_001605985.2 Dendrobium catenatum | reverse complement strand
ATATCCTATTGATTCATATCTCAAGGATTTGATACCACTAGGGAACATATTGGCTCTGGCCATAATGAGTATTTTGTGGTGGCTTTTGGCGGCAAAACTACTCGGTTCAGAGGGCCAGGGTCATAACCGTTTATCCTGCGGTGCCATTTGGCAGCAAATCGCCTGTTAGAGGACACGTACCACGTCCTTACTGGCAGGAGA
>NW_021412250.1:0-944 GCF_001605985.2 Dendrobium catenatum | reverse complement strand
AATGTTTTTGCAATATTGATGTTTGTTTACTAGTTAATGTGTTTGTGTGTTTTTATGTGTTTGTGAACTTGTCTGTGTGATTTTCTTTATTTAGAGTTTGTGTTATTTTGTTGTTTTGTGTTTTAGTTTTTATTGAGTGCAAAAATTTTAAAATTTTGAGGGACAATCATTCGGGACAAAATTTTTTCGTATGGGACGATTTCTGTAGTGTGTCAAACAGTCGAATTTTGAACCGTTTGAGTGCAATTTTCAGTGTTTTATTATCACTTCGTCTGTACAATCGTCACAATCATCTGAGATGAAATGTTCTTCAAACGATGAGACGAATGAATAAAGCGGTTGAATGGATAAGGTGGTTTTTAGTACGAGTGTCGTACGCACAAACCTTTGGTTCGTTTGGACGAACACATGTCGGTTCGATGTAGGGGACGGTATTAACTGCCATTAAAATGATCATAAGTTCTGATCGTCCCAGGACAAACACGTGTTCGTTTGTATGATGTACGATCAGTCTGGTCAAATGTCTGTACGAAAGGATGCTTCGTAAGTTGTGTTGATTATGAAAAGCTGTTTCATTTTGACGCATTGGTTTGTCCATACAAAATTTTTTTCATACAGGACGAATCAAAAAATTTGTACGGGACAAAATTTTTTCGTCTGGTACTAATGTATCATTTTCAATAAATAGAAGGGCTTTTGAACTCAACTGTCACACTCTAAACTTCTCTTTCGTACTTTAGATCTTTTTTAAATGGAAAGTTCGAGTAAGAGACAAAAGGTTGTGGCTAGGAAACAACATAGAAATCCTTCTGAAAACTTCCTTTCCAAAGTAAATAAGGAATCTTTTCCTAGGTTTGCCTCAGTGAAGATCACACCCTCCAGAATCTTTTCCATAGGAGCCTTTTTTAATTTAAGGACAGAGGGAGCTAGAGCCCATCACTTGA
>NW_021412249.1:0-668 GCF_001605985.2 Dendrobium catenatum | reverse complement strand
ACGAGAGCAGACCGCAGGGGCAAGCAAGGGTCGGGGTCGCGGACTCGCGGTGTTGTGCGGGATGGGAACCAGGTCAATTCTGGGTTGATGTGGGGCTTTTGGGTTGACCAGAACCCTACCCGCTTCCCAAACATGTTAATCGGCAATAAACTGGAAATTTTGGATCATGTTCGGGTCAATTTTTCAGGTCATGTCAAATATTGGAATTTTTATTGCGTCCTCCCACCTGACGCATCTTTACGTTCGGTATGCCGTGATAACGCGACACCTGGCATTCAACTTTACCCGATACCCGACCCGGTGAAGATTGGGTATATGACACGTACGAAATTTAAAAATGACGGCCCGACCAAGGGACCTGAATATTATCGCGCGGACCCGAAAAAAAAACGGCTTTCTTTTCAAACAAACCTTACCGGGCCTTCATCTTCTCCCACCGGCGCTTCTTCTTCCATTTCAGTGAAGTTTCAAGCCCTGCAAATTTGCTTTCACGATGCCTCAGGTTAGTTCCTTCTTCTTCCATAATTATGTTAGGGTTTACCGAGCGGTACTGAGCAGTACACCGAGCGATACTGCTCGGTATTAACCTATAATGGTAGTTATAGCTTGGTTAACAGCTCGGTACAGCTTGGTACCGAGCATTATAAAAGTCGGTATTGCTAGGTATT
>NW_021412248.1:0-219 GCF_001605985.2 Dendrobium catenatum | reverse complement strand
ATAATGCACCAAATGTGGTGGATCTCTTCCATATAGTACTCTAAAAGGGGTCATCCTGGAAGCTGAGTGGTACGAGGTATTGTACCAATACTCTGCCCAGGCCAACCATCTGCCCAGGCCAACCATTTGGCCCATACCCTTGGTGTTTCAGAAGCAAAACACCTTAAGTAAGTTTCCAAGCCCCGATTTACAACCTCTGTTTGCCCGTCTGTTTGCGGA
>NW_021412247.1:0-410 GCF_001605985.2 Dendrobium catenatum | reverse complement strand
AAGCAGGCTTTCGAAATCGGAGGAAATCTAACAGGAAATGATTTTGGGTGTTTCTATCTGGTCGCTGGTGGTTGGTTTTGGACAATTATGTGCAGATTTCTTGCACTTCCCTTGGATGGCCTACACTTGTTTGTAAACCTTGGTGGTTTGTTTTCTCTCAGATTTTGTGGTTTGGTGACTTCTCTTCCTCGTTGCACGGCCCAAGCCTGGCATCTAGATGGCGGTCTTAGTCATGTTATTTTTGGGGTAATATTTATTTTGCTTTGTTTATACTATTTGGCCCCTGTCATTTCAGCTATTACCGGCGGCTACAACCGGTGGTCCTGTAGCAGCTAGTACTACCGGCGGTTTCGAAGGCGGTTTGACCGCCGGTATTAACCGACGATTTTTAATAAACCTCCATCGGAATT
>NW_021412246.1:0-683 GCF_001605985.2 Dendrobium catenatum | reverse complement strand
AGGGGTGAAATTGTAAGGGTTATTTGTAATCTACCCGTCCCGTGAATTTTATTTTTTACCGCTTGCTGACTTTTTTCATGCAAGTTGCCCCTCCGAAAATCGGAAAGCCTCTTTACATTTCTCGGTGCATGTTAGCCTAAACATTCCATAATAACAACATTTACAGCATTCCTTGATAAGCATTATATGAATAGAGTTTTATTGACCACAAATAAGAAGAAGAAGATAAACTAAATCAATAATCTGTTAACGACAACTTCCAGTAAGAGAAAACAAGAAGTCATTAGACTAGGAGGCAAAGGAAATAGAAATAAATCAGTAGCAACTTGAGTCGAGTACACCATGTGCAGGTCCAAAGAGCTCCCAAACGATGATGTAGCTGGAAGGCGTTTTCGCATTGGAGAGATATATAAAGTGTGAAACCACACAAATCCCTTATTCCAATTGAGAGCTTCCGATAAGATAACACAAGACACTTGGACTCAGTATGAGTTGGGAATTTTGTATGAAGATGGAAGCAATGGTCAAGAGAGAGAAATAAGTGAAAATTTTCAATAGTCAAGCAAATCACGTCGTATCTACAAATAATTTGTTCAGACTCTTTAACGCAGCAATCTATGTGTCGAGGCTCTCCATCAGCACAGGCTCATTCAGATCTGGTAATAAAAATGCTGGATTTGCGG
>NW_021412245.1:0-219 GCF_001605985.2 Dendrobium catenatum | reverse complement strand
GAAAAGTCTAACCACGAGCCGCGGACTCTTCCAACGATTGGTGGGCCTTGCGATTTCCTCCCCTTGAGCTCTCTTCCTTTTCAAGCCCTCATGCAAGAAGAAGTAGAAACCAAAAGCAATTTTTCATTCAAACATTCATTAGCTATTACAAGAGAAAAGACCCATATATATAGGTCTAAAGAATACAAGAAGAAATAAAGACTAAATTGCCCTCAGGGC
>NW_021412244.1:0-3215 GCF_001605985.2 Dendrobium catenatum | reverse complement strand
AGCACCCGTGGACTTAACCACATAGTTGTGATACCGTAATCATCAGATTATCCACAGTTTGAGATTAAGGGCCCTAATCTTGTCGGACGGAGGAACTGACTATGGGGTCAAATTCTGCAGTCGATCTGAATAGCAAAATTATAGGATCACGACCATCCTAATCTTCCCCCAACTGAAAAGAAGCAAGACCTGAGCCGTAGAATAATAATTCATCTCATTTGATTTATTGGCTTAATCAAATCACATTAAATTTTAAACATAGACTCTCCACATGAAGAGCATTCATGGGGTGACTAATATTATATTCTAAAATGCATTCTGTGATGAGTTATTTAACTCTAGGTGTCCTAGGATAAGGTTGAGGATTATACCTAATCCAAACGATGGATTCAAGAGATCATGGGCTTGTTCACTTGTAGACTGTCCACGCTCCTTTTGTAGAAGAAATTGCAGTCCAAAGCACAGCGGATAATCAGGGATTTCACTTGGAAGGTTTTTTGCCTCAGTTCACCAAAGATCGTACTACCGGTAGGGTCTTGACAGCCAGTTTTACTTGGGAAAAGGGTAGGGAGATTGGGAGAGCTAATACATAAGAAATCTTTACTTGGGAGAGCTTGGAGAGAGAGAAAGAGCAAAAGTCTCATTCAAATAACTCTAAACCCCTATTTATTGGCTTAAGCTCATGATAGACGGCCTAGATCAATCCTACTATTAATTAGGAGGGAATTAACTTCCCTTGGCCGTGAGTTGGGTTAAGGGAGGGTTAGGAAGGTTTTAATTACATTAGATGGGGAAGATTTGACCTAAACAGATCAAGTTTAACCAAATTGAGCTTGGGTTGACCAAGGTATGGATTAACCCAGTCAATATGGTCAATTAGACCCAAATGCATGAGGGGTCAAACCAAGAAAAGGTTGCAATTGATTTGAATTAAAAGAGAGAGGATTTGGGTAGTTGGGTCAATTTGACCATGTCAACCCCCCATGACCCAAGTCTGGGTGAAAATAAGGGCAACAAATAGACCCCCAACAGAGGAACGTTTATTAGGTCCGGTGTAAGGACATAGAGGAACGTCCGGTTGGAGGCAAAATCCTGCCAAAAAACTCAATATTTGCTACGTATTACTAGATATTATTTGATAACAATGAGGAATACCACTCTGTGATGATCAATACTGAGTTATACCGAGCTATACCGAGCAATACCGAGTTGTACCGAGTTTTTCCTAGGAAAAACTCGGTACAACTTTTGTATAACTCATTATTGTTTGGTATTGCTCGGTATTTGCTCGGTATTTCTCATTTTTTGGCGCGATTTGGCCTCCGACCGAACATTCCTCTACGTCCGGTCGGAGGACGTAATAATTGTTCCCAACAGAGGCGGCGAATAACTAGTGAACTGTACGTATTGGCATTAAACGACTGTAGCAAGAGAAGTGAGATAAAGAACATATGGAAGATAATCAAAGAAAGGAAGATGAGTTGATCATCTATCCGCCTAACCTTTTGCAAGGGCGGGATGGAGATGAAAGTAAAGGTAAAGGGCTATATTAAAATAGTGAATGTGGACAACTCGATGGTCACTTTACCATATTGAAATAGTGAAACAAATAGCAAAAGAGTAAAGTAATCCAACTACCTGCCTGATCATATCGAAATAACATGATAAAAGGTGGAAGGATCCTGCATTCACCTGACCATATTGAAACATTGAATAGGCGTAACTCAATACTTACTTTACCATATCAAAATAGTAAATAAAGCTATCACAAAATCTAATGTCCACCTAACCATATCAAAATAATAAGATAATCATGAAAAGAGTCTAACATTCACATCACCATATGGAAACAGTGAATGCATATAACCCAACGTTCACCTGACCATATTGAAATAATGAAACAAGGAGTGAAGGGTTGGTGAGGTATGCCTCTCAGGGATTCTGTCATGCACTCAAACAAGAAAGGTTTGACATTTGCCTGACTATATAAAAATAATAAAGTTGAATGGCTCAATACTCACCTGACCATATCGAAACAGTGAGCATGGAGTCAAAAATAAAGAAGTAAACCAACTACATGCCTGATCATATCGAAATAACATAATAGAAGGTGAAAGGATTCCATCTTCATCTAACCATATCAAAATGGTGAATGGGGGGTGACTCAATACTTACCTAACCATATCGAAATAGTAAATAAAGAAGTCACAAAATCTAATGTCCACTTGACTATATCAAAACAACAAGACAAAAGTGAAAAATCGCCTCAATAATAACTTAACAAACAGCATCATAGGAGTGTGAGGGGAAAGAAAAAGTGGATGGGATTATTTCAGGGGAGTAATTATCTAGGAAATCTTGAGCTAGAATTCTAGTTGCCATATGGTAGAGCATAAGTTATTGTGGCCACGAGTATCCAAATATCGGCGAAATTTCTTATGCAACATTTAAATCATATGAAGTGGGAGTATCAGACCAATGCCCCAAGGGGTAACATAAAGAGATATGTCATCAACAGAGTGTGAGAGTGATGATCTCATTCTGAGTGAGTAACATTTGAAGTAGTGAGGGGACACACTCTCTATAAAGAACGAAGATACATCAAAGAGAAATAATCATTAATAGATTGTAGGGGCGCACCCATACTAACTGATGGGAACCCTGTAAGATGTGAACACAACATCAATATATCCAAGGAACCTCACTAGAAGCCAAGAGTTGGGTTCCAATAAGAAAGTATGTGGCAAAAGAAACCATAAACCTAATCTTCTGCTATAACACTAAAGCTCATAAATGGATGATTGTAACATCCAAGGCATGATGTACCATATCACAAAGGGGGAGACAAATTAAAGTAGCGAGGGGACACCCTCATCGCCATGGATAAATACTATGAATAAGATCAATAATCACCATAAGCTCACAATGGTAACACTCACACATGTTGCGACTTGAGCTCACGAGTTTATGTTTTTGATGATAACAAATATCTTTATGTCTCCTATTATTTTTCATTCTATATTTTATTATGTGTATACTAACATTTCAGGAACACCATGCACCATCCAACGAAGAATCAGAGCTTAAGATTGGGTAGAATAAGGTTATATTGTAAAGAGTGTAATATTTAATGATGTAATTTTAATTTCTTGAATCAAGTATTATAAAGGTTTTTGCGAGCTTGGTGTTCTTGCTCATACACACTCAGGAGAGTG
>NW_021412243.1:0-311 GCF_001605985.2 Dendrobium catenatum | reverse complement strand
TTCTCTCTCCTTCTTATAAGACATCTCCCTGCCTGCGAGTAGAGTCCGAATAATCTGACCTATGAGAATGAAGTATCAGACCTAGGGAGACTCAGTCTTTTCAAAAAAATTATTTTTTATAAGCCTGTTTTTTAAAGTTCTATAACATTCATGAGCTGACATTTCAACTAGCATGCATTGCATTAGTAACCAACTAATTAAAATTTAATTGCATTAGCTAGGAGCATCTAACCCACATAAGTCCAGGACCACTTAGGAAGTTCTATAGATGTCGGTCCTATTTCTAATAAACTGTACTTCCCACCCATCTT
>NW_021412242.1:0-461 GCF_001605985.2 Dendrobium catenatum | reverse complement strand
AAATTTCCCGCTCGCAAATAGCGGAAGCCTCAGCCGCAAGAGAGCCGTGGGGGAGGAGAAGAAATCCCGTAACTCCTGCGCGCGAGGAGGGGCGCTAATTCGAACAGGGGAAGTTTCCCGCTCAAAAATAGCGAAAGCCTCAGCCGCTAGAGAGCCGTGGGGGAGGAGAAGAAATCCCGTAACTCCTGCGCGCGAGGAGGGGCATTAATTCGAGCAGGAAAAATTTCTCGCTCGCAAATAGCGAAAGCCTCAGCCGCCAGAGAGCCAGAGGGAGAAAGAAAGAGAAGTTGCAAGTTTCCTAAAGACCTAGGGGGTCTATTTATAGGTTTTGGAGAAAGAAGGGGGAAGTTATTGCAATTTTCGAAATTCCATATATTTCTAAATTTTTTCTAATTTTTTCGAAATTTTTTTGGAAATTTTTCGGAATTTTTGGGACCCAAAAATAGCAAAAATGCTATTTT
>NW_021412241.1:0-231 GCF_001605985.2 Dendrobium catenatum | reverse complement strand
ATGTTTTTAGAAATTTATTTTCTAATATTAAGCTTGCGGAAAATGAGGTTTTGGATCTTGAAAATGTTGTTATGCTGAATCCTGATAGTGCCAATATCTCTGAGCTCAATAATGCTAAAATCAAATTATTATAGTTACAAAATCAAGAAGAAACGTATTGGAAACAAAAAGCTTCTACTAAGTTTTTTGTTGAAGGTGACAGAAATACAAAGTTCTTCCACTCTTTAGCCA
>NW_021412240.1:0-256 GCF_001605985.2 Dendrobium catenatum | reverse complement strand
CTCTGATTCAGGGTCTATCACTTTCAAAGTGATAAGAAATGTCTCTGAAGGTTACCCTCCAATTTTGAACCCATTCTGAGGCCTCTAACCCTAGAATCTGAATTGTAACCCAAAGGCTGTAAAACCTTTAAATATTTACAGCCTATGCCACTGGACCTGTCACCTTGAAGATCCTGACCTTAGAGCCTTCACCAAAGTCTTTAGTCACTTCCAGACTAATAATCTTGATATGTTGATCAATAAACTATATCTTTCT
>NW_021412239.1:0-352 GCF_001605985.2 Dendrobium catenatum | reverse complement strand
TCAAAACAGCTACAAGACAACTGCAGTCGCTATCTACAATTTTTGCAAATAGTCAAAATAGCATCAACAACAAAAACATCAAGCCTTTATCCAGCTACGTGTGGTCAGCTACATGAATCCTTTTTCTCTATTGTGTCTTGTTAAGAGTCAAATTCTCATTTAAATCTAATAAAAAATCCAACGTTGCTTAGCTTGGTTAGTGGGCGAGTACGGCTGGGAACCACCCAACCTTTGCTAGATTCCCATCAAGCTGCAGCGCCTCTTAAGCGGGGCGCAATCAAGTGCAGGCCAGGAAGTTTCTGGGTGAGTGCCTCTTCTAGGTCAGCCGAGGATTAGTCATGCCGTCAAGCAT
>NW_021412238.1:0-466 GCF_001605985.2 Dendrobium catenatum | reverse complement strand
ATTATAATACGTATCTAATACACATTAATACATAACTAATATACATCTAGTATATACTAATATATAACTAATATACAGCTAGTACATCAATAGCCAATATACAACAAATACATACCAATACACAGTTAATACACAATATGTATTTGCCACTTGTCGTTATTTGATTGGAGTCCGAACTTGTCCAGACTCCGCATATAATAATTTCTCCTATACACTATAAGAAAATAAGAAGAAGCAAATAAAATATTTCTTTCTTGGCATTAGTATTAGATTTATTTTCAAAATATTTTTAACATTTGGGCATTTGTTTTATGAGTAACATATCATCAATGCTCCTTAATCAACTCAGTAAATATTTATCATGTGAAATCCACAAATGATTATAAATTTCTACATAGATGGAATCCAAAGTTTATTTCTTATAAATTATAAAAATTATTTAATATCAAATAAATATAATTATTTG
>NW_021412237.1:0-213 GCF_001605985.2 Dendrobium catenatum | reverse complement strand
TTAAATTAATTTCAAAATTAATATAATATTAAAATTTTAAATAAATACTAATCTTAAATAAATTTATCATCACTCTAAAATAATTTACTAAATAATATATTGACATTTTTTTAAATTTCTTTTCACAAAAAAGACCAAAATTTGAACCCACAGAACGCGGGCTGGGTTGCCGCCTCGCCACCGGATATCTGAGTTCGCGAATTTCGTCGACCG
>NW_021412236.1:0-357 GCF_001605985.2 Dendrobium catenatum | reverse complement strand
GTGGAGCTGTGAGGGATTAACGGCTTGGGATTTAATTTATGCTAGGGAATAAAAAATGGAAAATCCTTTGGATTTTGAATCTGTAACAGAGGTTTGAAATTCAAATAGTAATTTGGTGTTTTAAAGCTCTTAGATTTGAATTTAGGAGTTATGAAAGTGAGACAAAAAAATCAGATTTTGAATTTAAATTTCAAAATCGATTTCAATTAAGCACTTTTCAAAAATAGATGAACCAAATTAGGAAAGAATTTGAAATTTGAATAATTTCAAATTCAAATTAATCCCTAAATTAACCCAATAAAATTAGGAAATCCCAAAGTGGGTGGGAGGAGTTCGGCCGGCGACTAATGAGGTGGA
>NW_021412235.1:0-270 GCF_001605985.2 Dendrobium catenatum | reverse complement strand
CGGTCCAGATAGCGTCGGACTATAAAATAAGCAATCGAATCAAAGGCATGGTTAGAAAACACGGCGGAATCTTGCGATCAACGACCCAGAAAATGTATAGCCTATGCACGTCCGAGCCCAAATCCCTGATTGAAAATATGGTTCGTTCTCTTCATTTGCTCAACCATGAGACTTGAAATTTTAAACATAGAATTAATTTATAAAGAGAATCAATGGGGTATTTGTTTAATAGTTCAAAATTTTCTTTATAAAAAGCTAATTTAATCTAAG
>NW_021412234.1:0-231 GCF_001605985.2 Dendrobium catenatum | reverse complement strand
GAAGTGTGCAAAAAAAAGGATTTTCTAATTTTAGATTTTTCAACTGAAAATTTTGGGATCCCACTGGTAGCCAAATAAATTCATAACTATGTACCAAATATTTTATTTTTTAATCAGAATTCTTAATAGGGCATGCAGTGTTCTGCTAGATTCAGCTTTTTTACTGTCTTTTGGTCTTGTATAGTTAATTAGCATAGCTTAAATATTTCTTTCTAGATAAAATTGTAGAAA
>NW_021412233.1:0-585 GCF_001605985.2 Dendrobium catenatum | reverse complement strand
AGATTTTAAATAACTCGAAAGATATGTAAGAGCTTTAGATGTTATGTATAAGATAGGATATTGTAGCAAGATAGAAAGAATCTTAGTTTAAAAAAAACATTGGTTAAAATGAGTTAGGCTTTTATTTAGAGAAGAAAAATTATACCACTAAACAAGGTCAGAAGGAGGGAAACTATCCATGGTGTTTCTCCCTTTACCTAAATTTAGAAAAGCTAAATATAATCTTCAAAACTCCAAAATCTAAAATCTTGAAAGGATTCAACATATGGAAGGCCAATTTTAAAGAACAACGTGAAAACAAAAACACATAAAAAATAAAACAAAATATAACAAAATAAAACATATTTTAAGAATTCATTGAACCAGCAGGTTTGAGCATGAATGAGCTGCAAGCCTTCATATATCTAGTTATCCTATGCTCCCATGAGGTCTTTGGTGAGAGCACTCCTGCAAAACTCAACAACAGTCAGATTTAGGAACCCAAACAGGTTTGGGATCCTTCTTAGGAAAAGTAGAATACAATGCATGTATGGTATGTTGTGAATCACGCATCTTAGGTCTCCACACCCAATGTGAACTACGGTG
>NW_021412232.1:0-242 GCF_001605985.2 Dendrobium catenatum | reverse complement strand
GATGGCCGGTGGTGGGGGATGTGGAGGTTGGCGGGTGTGGGAAGAATTGGACAAGATGTGGGAAAAGAAAATAAGAAGGTAAAAACAAACCACGAGTCGATGACGCTTCCAACGACTGGTGGGTAATGCACTCGCTCCCCTTGAGCCCAATCATCCTTCTATAGTTCTCATGCAAGATGAAGAAGCAAAAACTATATTTCATTCAAATATTCATCATCCCAAAATACAAAACAACTAGCCTA
>NW_021412231.1:0-2045 GCF_001605985.2 Dendrobium catenatum | reverse complement strand
GTTCTGAGATGCGAGTAGGAAGGTAGAATATGATAAAGAAGTTTATATGGAATGTTGAGATTACGTGCTTTAGTAGGTGGGATATTAATTAAATAATTCGAAGTCATGAGAGCTTCAGCCCAAAATTTAAAAGGAAGTTTGGAAGCATGAAGTAGAGCACGAGTCGTTTCTAGTAGATGACGATGCTTGCGTTTTGCAAGCCCATTTTGTCCAGAGGTATAAGGACAGCTGAACTGATGTGTGATTCCATGTTGAAGTAGAAAATTTCGAAATTGGTGACTTAAATATTCTCCGCCTCCATCAGTTCTAAATGTTTGAATGGAAGTTTTAAAGGTATTTTGTACAAGCTGAAAGAAATGTTGAAATTTCAAATACACTTCGTCTTTAGAATGTAACAAATAAAGCCAAGTATAACGAGTGTAATCATCTATAAAGACAACATAGTATCGAAAACCATTTAGAGAAGGAACAGGTGCAGGTCCCCAAACATCTGAGTGTATTAATTGAAAAAGTTTAATTACATTGCTTTGAGATAAAGAGAAGGGCAATTTATGACTTTTAGCCACATTACAAGAAGAGCAAACAAAAGTAGTAGAAGGGGTACATATTGTAGGAACTATAGAAGCTAAAGTCCTTAAAGTACTAATACTTGGATGCCCCAAACGAGCATGCCACGAAGTAGTCGATCCAATGGATGAATGAAAGGCAGACTGATAACGGGTAGATGTGGATCGGAGTGGATAGAGTCCATCTTGTGCTTTGCCACGAAGAAGAACACTATTGTCCGAGAGATCCTTGATGAGAAAGCCATGAGAATCAAACAAGATTGAACAATTATTGTCAGATGTTAATTTGTGAATGGAAAGGAGATTATGAGAAAGCAATGGAACATAAAGGAGATTTTTAAGATGCAGCTTACGATTTGTATCAGGAAGTGGGAGAATTCCTTGCCCGGACTGATGGATAGGTAACGTTCCACCACTTGCAACAGAGACAGAATCAGGACCGAAATATGGTGAGGACATTTGTAATTGATTTGCATCAGATGTAAGATGAGTAGAAGCTCCTGTATCAAGCACCCATTCAGTAACTGGTGCATTTAATTCGCTGTTAGAGTTTGTGAGATACGTCAGAGGAGGTGGAGCTGGGTTCGTGGAATTTGTTGGAGCATACTGCATATTGCACCGATGCCAACAGTTGAGTGCAACATGACCAACCATGCCACATATTTGACACGTTGGACGAACACCAGACGGACTGGACTGATTTCGAACAGGATAACTGATAGGCTGAACAGCTGGAGAATTGTTTAAGCCAGGACCTGCATTGTTTGTCCTGAAGGAAGCTCCTCTGCCTCTGCCTCACGAGGCAGATCGACCACGATTGGTGTTAAATCTGATTGTCCACAGAGCCGAATGCTCAGACGGAAGCTGAGAATCCTTCAGCTGCTCATTGTTTAAATTTATCTCCTCACTGCAAAGATACGAATACAAAGTGTCCAGGCTAATAGAATCTTGAGTTGTGCGGATTGCAGATTTAAAAGGGTTGTAAATAGAAGGGAGTCCATTTAAAGTGTGAAGAATAATATCTTCAACGTCTATGTGTCCACCTGAAGCCACAATATTATCAACTATGGCTTTGATCTGAGCCAAATATTGTGTCATTGTAGATTCCTTCATCTGTATATGGTGCAGTTGATTTTTAAGTTGAATCACACGCGAGCGATTCGTTGGCTGAAGGCGATTCTCCAATATCACCCAGATCTCATGAGCGGTAGAAAGAGACAATATATAAGGCAATACAGAGGTAGAAATGGTGGACATTAATGCTGAAACAAGATTTTGATCTACCATCTTCCAGATCCGCAGATCCTGGGAGTCGGATTCCACCGGAGGAGCAACCGTTCCAGTCAGGTAACCCTCAAAACCATTTGCCGAAAACAACTTGAACACTTGCATACGCCAAATAGGATAGTTTTCATTAGTGAGAGAAGTAGAAACAATGTTCTTCAGATTGCTCATCAGAAACTTCAACGAAGAAGGGAT
>NW_021412230.1:0-259 GCF_001605985.2 Dendrobium catenatum | reverse complement strand
TCCGCCAATAATAGTGCGACAGACTGGGGAAGTGAATTATCCACCAGTATTTTCGACGAACAGTTTCCACCAAAGATATCGGCCAAGAAAATGTTGGAATTTGCTAACTTAAAAGACGCCGGTTTTCCATATTTTTTGCACTGAAATTGTCATGACCCAACCCGACCGGAACGAATCCCTTCGCATCGGGCCGCGACAAATGTTGAAAATCCAGGATCTAGCTTTGGAATTTGCTTCAGACATTCTTCCAAATTTCAGA
>NW_021412229.1:0-377 GCF_001605985.2 Dendrobium catenatum | reverse complement strand
TACAAGGTTGTCTATGCATCTTTGTTCGATTACGGGCAATTACCTACCTCTTGGGCCCGAGCTTTGATTGAGTTTTGGGATGCTAGCCGTGGCACTTGTTCGATTGGAGCAGAGGAACTCACGCTCACACTTTCAAATCTACAGACGATTTTTGGGCTACCAGCCTTTGGATAGCGCCTTTTGAGGAGTGTGTCCCTCCGGACGAGCAGTTATTTTGTCGGGTTCCCTCAACAGATGGAGATAGGAGAGACAGACTTATGTTTCCGGATGTATACCCAGTACATCTTGAGCACAACCGTCGAGTGTATAGGGCCCGGGGTTATCAGCACGTGCTCGAGTTGGCATGTCTGGATCCTTAGTTTCCTTCAGCACAGCTA
>NW_021412228.1:0-207 GCF_001605985.2 Dendrobium catenatum | reverse complement strand
CTCGTCGCAAGCGTCGCACCGATTTCCCTCCCCAAATACTACATGAGCGCGTAGGGAGGTTTGCCGGCTCGTCGCAAGCGTCGTGAGCAAGATTTAAATTAGAAATTTATACCTTCGCAAGTGGACCGTTGATGGAGTTGACATGTATATTGAGGCGAGGAAAACACATATATTGACAACCAATTACAATCAAGAGCAATTAATTAC
>NW_021412227.1:0-237 GCF_001605985.2 Dendrobium catenatum | reverse complement strand
CAAAATTCCCTTAAGACAATCTAGTAGTTGAGTAGAATTAAAAAAAAAAGAAGAAAATTGATTCTTAATTTACTCAAAATTAATTAGAGCTAATTTTTTTAATTTAGATCAACATTATAACTCATAATAGAAAATTTAAAATGGTCCACCATAAGGAATAACGAGTTAACAAATGGATCGGACTTGTATTTGGATTTGCTACGTGTTTATTAAATAGGTCGCATTCCGGTTGACACA
>NW_021412226.1:0-283 GCF_001605985.2 Dendrobium catenatum | reverse complement strand
AATGCAAGGCAATTTAAATATACCTGAAGAGATAACAACTACTGAAGATATTCGGATTCAGGATATCCCTATTATTTTGAATAAATTTCAAGCTTTGGACGGTAATCTGGAAGAAGGAGAAGTCATAGAGATGGCTAGTACAGAACTGCTTAAGAAATCCAAGAATAAGGATTCTAATGAAGCTAATATTAATCTGGAATTAGTTGTTTCTAATTATATACAAGATAATAAAGATCAATTGTTATCTGTAACAAATTCAGGTAAATTCAAACTTTCTAAAGAA
>NW_021412225.1:0-276 GCF_001605985.2 Dendrobium catenatum | reverse complement strand
CTGCATCCTTTGTGACATCCACTTTAATGGAGCAAGGACGTGGAGTTCCCCCCTCATCAAGCCTAGCAGCTCTGCTCAAAGAGGCAATTCACCTCATTAGCTATGGCTATAAAGACAAGACAGAATGGGGAACATTGGTAATCTTTGGGGCTATTAGGTTTGATATTACTTAACAGAACAATATTTTCTACTTATTAAATATTAGATGTAAACCAATCAACAACCCCATCAACTCCTAAGGGCTAATTAATTTAACTAAAAAACATCAAGATAATT
>NW_021412224.1:0-319 GCF_001605985.2 Dendrobium catenatum | reverse complement strand
CCATCGCATTAAAATTGGGATGATTACCTCCCAATCTCTCATTTGCATTAGCAATAACATTAAAATCACCTCCAACACACAACGGGCCCGTAGAAATCAAGGCAAAATTCTTAATCTGATCCCACAAAGCAATTATGCCCATTCTAGAACAAGTTGCATAAACAAAGGAAGCATTACAATTAAAATTAAACATAGATATATAAACGTGCACAACTTGAATAAAATCTTCCCTAATATTAACTGTGACAGCATTCTTCCAAAAAATCCAAATCTTATTAGAACAATTAGCAAATTTATTAATAAAACCTAACTTAGACGC
>NW_021412223.1:0-227 GCF_001605985.2 Dendrobium catenatum | reverse complement strand
CGCATTAATTAATTTTGAATTTTAAATCTTTCCCGCAGTCAACTCAATCATAATAGGAAAACAAACTTGGATGGGGGAAGAGGGCTTGAACCAGTGGCTAGGGAGATTGGGCCGGCGGTGTGAAGGGGTCGGGTGGGATGCTTGGCCGTGGGTTTTGGACGGGGAAAAGAGGGGTTTTCGGGTGAGGCTTGAATCCAGCGGCCAAACGAAGATGGGGAGGAGGAAGA
>NW_021412222.1:0-1731 GCF_001605985.2 Dendrobium catenatum | reverse complement strand
GGCTTCCATAGTAGACCTACCCGACATGAATCCAAATGGATTTTGAGAAACATTAGTATCATGCCGCAACCTACGCTCCATAACTCGCATAGTTTTAAAGTATGACACATTAACTTAATTCCTCTATAATTCGCACACTCATGTGCATCACATTTATTCTTAAAAATAGGAATTAACACACTTATTTTCCACTGATCTGACATCTTTTTAGTCTTCAAAACAATATTAAAAAGTTTAATAAGCCAAGAAATTCCTTCATCTCCTAATCATTTCCACATCTCTATTGGAATATCATCAGGTCCAACAGTTTTTCCACATTTCATTTTTTTTAAAGCCTCTCTAACTTCGGTTTTACTTATACGCCGATAAAAACAAAAATCTTAATTTTCATTTAGGGTGATAAAGTCACTAAAGTCAATCGTATTTTCGCATTCTTCATTAAAAAGTTTTGCAAAATACCTCATCCACCTTTGTTGAATATCATCTTCTAAGAAATATTTCAACACTTCAACAAAATAAATATTTTCTATGAAACAGCTCAAATTCTAATTCTATAATACAATACAAAGAAGAAAACTTCCTTTTTCTTTGGAGTCCCGCCAACATGAGCCTTGATCTATGGAATATTTCTTTCCATGTGTAAACCAATCCATGATTGCTGTTGTTTCATGTGTGATACCTATTGTAATTACTAGCTAGCACTTTTCTTCTTATTTCAACACTTTAACAAACTGTAGGTTTGCTGCTTATTGTATTAGCCCCTAGATTTCATACGGGGCTATAATTATAATTTCTATAAATGCGTTCTTCTAGATCTTGCTAACTGAAATTTCCATCCACATTCTTTGACGCTCCCTTCCCTCAAGCTGGATGGTAGAGATCTATCATTCTTTGCTTGTTTATAATATTCTCGAAATAGGATTATGTAATCATTTGGTTAAAATATCAGCAAGCTAGTCATCTATTGGGATATAAGAGTGTAAATTAGTCAAAACTCAAGTTTATTTTTGTCACACCCACGCCAATCCCACTACTAATAGTTGATGCAGGACGCAACAAAGGAAAATTATAAATCACTTTACATTACAATTTATGAATCATTAAGATGTAGAATATTGATAAAAACAGTAAATCCTCTTGTCTGCGCTTCCTAGATCAAGGCATTGGTTGAGTTTGAGTAGGTGAGTGTCTCTTTCTGATAGGGTAAGTGGTCATCTGGTGGAGGCAAGCTCCTCTAAGGTGATTGACTTGAACAGGTTAGTTCTTTTGGACGATCATCTTGGTCAAGCATCTCCTTGGTCAGGGTCTACTGAGTTGAGTCATTTTTCTCGAAACTGTCTGGGGGCATGTGCTCCATTGGTTGAACTCCCCTCGAGCAAGTTTTCCTATGGAAAGTATAATATGCTTCTTGAATGAACAAGGGTAATCAGACACGTTTTGAGTGGGTGCATACTCTGGCTAAGAGAAAGGGGAAAAATGAAATCAGAAAATTTTCATTACCTGGTTCAAAATATTAGTGTAGTTTGGAATATATAGGCTTTTGGTCTAAGAGCTGGACCTATTTTCGGTGTAATGATTGGACTAGTTTTTGGTCTAAATCAATAATCAAAATTACATATGCTAATTACATAATAATAGATTAATCTACTATTAAAATAGTAGCTGCCAATTGTCTTGTGCATCCATTTGTAGCCCTTTGAATGGATTATGAAGTTTGCTTTGTGGATATAT
>NW_021412221.1:0-312 GCF_001605985.2 Dendrobium catenatum | reverse complement strand
TGTCAAATTCTAGCAGAAGACGTCTCAGCCATAAAAGATCTGCAGCAGCTGTAGACAAGGAGCGATACTCTGCCTCAGTAGACGATCGAGCTACTGTTTTCTGCTTTTTAACTTGCCAAGAAATGAGATTTTGACCCAGATAAGCACAATAACCAGTAGTAGATTTACGATCAATGGGATCACCCGCCCAATCAGAATCAGAGAATGCAGATAGATGTAACGTAGTTGGTTGTATAAGAAGTCCAAAGGATAGGGTACCTTGTAGATATCTGAGTAGACGCTTGAGTAGATAGAAATCTCCATTTGTGGGTT
>NW_021412220.1:0-1037 GCF_001605985.2 Dendrobium catenatum | reverse complement strand
GTGACTCCTCTTTAATGTCAAAAAACGGAGTTCGCTTCAAAATCCTCATTTGATAATTGAAAATGAAGTAAGATCTTCTAGCAAAAATTCTACTATAGTCTAAATCGTTAGATAATTGAATCGCAACATGTCTAGCATCCAATAAACCCACAGAGTAAAAGCCGGATAGTTTAAGCGAAGAGAAAAAATTTCGAATCGCATCAAGGTTAGGACGACGCAAGCCAAATTTACCAACCAACGTAAATTGATAGGGGAAAGCAAGTTTCAAAACTTCCTCATCCGACAATAATACAGCAGGGACGCCATTAAAAACTGACTGTTAAACATTAGGGAAAGTATCACCTGAAGCAGCAGTGCCTGATAAAACCTCTTTAAAAGATCTAGATCTAGGTGGAGAGGACGATCCATCACCATCTAGGTTAAAAAAACCTTTTTTCTCCTCCACAGTCGGTTCTACCGCAGATTTCCCCCACGGGTTCACTGCAGGAGCCACCTCCATCAGAAAAAAGCCCTAACGGGCACCCAAAGGAAGTAGAGAACCTCAAAACACTAACAAACGAACAAAAACGAGGCGCAAGGAGGAAGAAATGAACGCAAAGCAGCTCGCACACCCGGGATGCCCTAATCGTCAGAGCGGCGCAAAAGAGCAGGAGGATGAGCTCAAATTGATCACTAATTATCCACAATTTGGAAAAAGATCCCAAGTCCTTTTCACCTATTCCCAAATCGCCAAAGGCACATGACATGCATCTAGGGAAAATGTCTGATCATTTTTAGCCCTTAGAATATCCTTCAAGGGTTAACGTTAGAATTGGTTAAAATACTCAGAACCTTGATATCTTTCCTTTTCTTAATTATTTTGTTGAAACTTAAACTTGTAAATTTTTCAAAGAAATAAAATATTACTTGTATAAATATGGAACTTATCTAAATTATTATTATTGTTTGAATATCTTTATGAACAAATTCTGAATTTTTAATACAAACTATTGATTATTAAATACCAAGTAGCGAGTACTCAGTAGAAAACGTCAAGT
>NW_021412219.1:0-304 GCF_001605985.2 Dendrobium catenatum | reverse complement strand
TAAAGGGTTACCTTTTATGATATTTAATGAATATGTTGAGATGATGGGTGTTATTGGAAAGCTTTATTTATTTTATACTATGTTTATGATCTTGTATATTTAACACTCTAAGCTATTTAATGTACTATTTATGATACAAAATCTATTCTGTTATTCTCATATGTATGTACATAAAAGATTATCTTAATATTTGTAATATTTGCTTTAATAATATATTAATGTTAGTCCACTATCGATTTCTCACATTATGGATCATTTTAAGTATAAAATTAATTTTGCGATACATGTAATGAAATGTGTTACA
>NW_021412218.1:0-254 GCF_001605985.2 Dendrobium catenatum | reverse complement strand
TGAGATTCTCTTCTTCCTATCAGTCTTGATATGATAGATGTAGCCCCCAGTCCACTCATATGGGTTGAATGTGATCAGGGATGCTAGAGTCATTAGTTTAGACTCTTTTGGAGGTAGGATACTAGATCCACACCATCCTATACTAGTCAGGTGTGGTAGTGTTGATCCTCTATCTTGATGTTGATCTTTATTATTTCAATATGATTGTGTTCCCCAGTTTTATTCATGTGACGAACATGGTATGGGATATCAAA
>NW_021412217.1:0-1311 GCF_001605985.2 Dendrobium catenatum | reverse complement strand
CTCTCAGATTGAAGAAGATCATTGCTCGACTTCACCAGTGACGTTCTTCTCAAAGAGCAACTAGAGGAAATAAAAGAGATCTTCTATAAATTTAGGGATTTATTTGCCTGGACATATGCCGAGATGTCAAGTTTATCCTGTGATGTGGCGATTCACAGATTAGTCATCAAACCAGATGTCACTCATATCAAGTAAGCTCCAAGGATAATGATATTGGAGATTGAAGACTAAGTGATTATAAAAATAATGAATCTCATAGAGGCGGGCTTCATCCGAGAAGAAAAATATGTCAATTGAATCTCAAATATTTTCCTGGTGAAGAAGAAGAACGAGGGATCATTATGATTCAATCAAATTAAGATGGCGACTGAAGATGAAAAGCATACATCATTCAGAACATCAATAGGCATATTCTACTACACAGTCATGCCTTTCAGCCTAAGGAACACTAGTGCCACCTATTAATGGGTAATAACACGTGTATTTGATGAGCTAATACATCAAAAGGCTAAGTGTTATGTTCTTAATACTAAGAAGATCAATCATCCCACACTGAAAAAAATCGGTGGTAAATTTGTATCCAATTGGGGAGGGTGCCTTTATTATCGAGAAGGTGCTTCAAGGAGGAGCTTATCAGTTATTTGATTTTGAGGGTCAGAGACCTATGCCACCGATCAAAAGTTCACATCTACAGAAATACCACAAATAAAATTGCCCAAGAAAATGCTATGTATTTCGTACACGTTTATAGAGATACATTTATATTTTGAAATTCTCTTGTATATCAAGAATGCATTTCAAAATCTCCCGTCATACTGGGGGCATTTTAAATATTTATTCGTGTCGACATTGCGCTCTATGCCAAGATCCCCGAATAAATATTTAAAATTTCAAAATACAAAGCCTATCCAAAATCTCCCTATGAGATAGGAGGCATTTTAAATTTTTATTTGGGTCGACATCGTACTATGCGCCAAAATCCCCAAATAAATATTTAAAATCTCAAAATTTCAAATTTATTTTATCCTAAGATGTCCCTGCGAGACAGTGTGCATTTTAAATAGTTATTCGGGTCGACATTGCACTGCATGCAGAGATCCTCGAATAAATATTTAAATTATCAATACAAATATTCATTTATGTAAAAGAATATAACAAAGTTTTTTTCAAAGTGTATGTGAGTGATTTTTCCTGAAAGTTTGTGACATCATTCCTTCAAGTGTACCAAGATTTCAAAAGTAAAAAAAAAGAGAGACTTTTGTGATTATGCACTACAACAAATCTAGCCAAAGTAGCTTGAAGTTTTCGAAT
>NW_021412216.1:0-363 GCF_001605985.2 Dendrobium catenatum | reverse complement strand
ACTCCAAAGGCCATTGGGTTACATCAATGGTTTTTTTTCTCTTCTACTGGCACGTTTCCACTCCTACTGGTTATTTTCCTCTTCTTTGCTTTGTTGAAGACCAAAGAGGTTATCTCTGTAGATAATATATCTGTTGAATCACATCCTGCATTGGAAATAATGGACTATCCAGGGAAACCTTTTCTATCAGAACAAAAACAACAATTTATGGATGAATGTTTCAAAAAATTTAATAGAAAGTAAGTTTAGTTCTTTTTTAGTTGCGCTATGGTTGCGCTATGGTTGCGCTATAGTTGCGCTATAGTTGCGCTATAGTTGCGCTATGGTTGCGCTATGGTTGCGCTATGGTTGCGCTATGGTTGC
>NW_021412215.1:0-251 GCF_001605985.2 Dendrobium catenatum | reverse complement strand
GCCACTGCTCTGGCTATCATTCCCAAACATCGAAATGCTTCATCCATATCTGATTATAGACTTATTTCATTATGCAATACTATATATAAAATCATAGCTAAAGTGATTGCAGGCAGTCTTAAACATATTTTGCCTCTTATTGTCAAAAACACTCAAGCTGGTTTTGTGAAATCCAGGATTTCCACTGATAGCATTCTTCTTGATAAAGATATTATCTCTTTTGTCAATAAAAAAGGTACGGGGAATATGTT
>NW_021412214.1:0-8024 GCF_001605985.2 Dendrobium catenatum | reverse complement strand
AAAGGCTTGATGTTGTTGTTGTTGTTGTTGTATGTAAAAAACCAATAACCATGTTTTTTTTTCAATGTTTTTTTATAAATTAACCACAATCAATCACAATATTCTTCTTTCAAAAGTATAATCACAATCAAACCGGGATGCTGAAAATTAAATTACATGAAAATTAAAGTGCTAAAAGTAAATGTAAAAAATAAAGAGATGCAAACTAATTTTTATTATAGTTCGATCAACTTGACCTACATCCACTTCGCGAATGTTCTCTCTTTGGGAATTGCACTATCATAGTGACTCTCCTTAGCCCAAAGTTAGGTGGAGAAGCCTTTCTTCCTTTTCACACGTAAATAATGCACCTTTGTAGACCATTCACACTCAAAGAATCCCTCATTTCACCTCCTTGGTCTAGCCGAGCCACTATGTCCTCCTATCACCTCATTGATCTGGAAAAGTCTCCGAGTCATCCTTTGGCCTCCTTAGTTCGACGGAGTCCCTGTTTCCTTCATTCAGCTTCTTGGTCTGGTGGAGTTGCCGAGTCTTTCTTCCATCTCATTGGTTTTATGAAGTCATCATACCATTAACCTCCTCGGCTAACATGCCTTTAGCACAGAAAGCTTCTCTAAAGAGACACACCAACACAATCGAACGACATCAGGTGTGGTGCAAATTTGAATATAAGTATTATGATTTTGATAATAACAAATATTATTATTTCTTGACTACTGCTACTCTTGAAAATCTATTTTATTTTCCGTGCTCACTTACCTTTCAGGACCACAAGTTCACTTGGAATGTCAATTAGCTCAAGATTAGGTAGACTAGGATTGAGTCTGTCTGTAATTTCTATTCGAATACACCTTTTACCTTTTCTTTGAGTCAGATGTACTTTGATGGATTTTGAAGCTAAGTAACCTTGCACACACACACTTAGGGGGAGAAATTTTGTGAGTTAAAGTTTTTCTACTTTTGATCATTTAGTATATGATGATTTGAAATCGTCCTAGACAATTAATTAAAAATAAAAACCCTAATTAGGGCATCTGGGTTATGTAAACTTGATTAAAGAAATCATCCTGGATGACACTCTAATAATTTTGGATGATATGCTTAAATCACAAAACCAGCCGCCAAAGTTTTTTAGGCAAGATTTTAAAACTATTATAATTTGCACTAATTATACAAGATGATCTAACCTGGTCGTACTGGATGATTCATATCAATCAAGCCTAAATTGATATGGTGATTATGAGGGTAATTAAGGTTAGATTGATCAATCATATTATTTAGGACGATTGTAGAATCGCACTGAATGATCTGTAAGAAAAACCTTAGCTTTTTCCTAAATCCCCTAGACGTCCTGAACTGTCCACTGGATGGTAAAGTCTATTTTTGAACTAATCATACAAGACAATCTCTACATCATCTTGGATGATCAATTATATTTCTATATTATCTAGATTTATCTCCTAGACGACCCAAACTATTTGTTGGACAATAATGTATGGTTTTGAACTAATCGTAATGGATAATTTCCATATCATCCTAGACAATGAGAATAAAAATTATGTTCTAATCATTCAGAAAACCTAGATCATCCTGGCTAGAAGGGCTATTTTAAACTTATCTTATAGGATGATTTGTTAACCATCCTGAATGATTCTTGATGGCAAGTTGAAAATCAGGGTGTTTTTTAGGACCTTCTATTTAAGCTCTCTCAATTACTGGTGATAAAATCTTTTTCTATTGTCCTAACCTGAGAGAGCTTGGAGAAGAAGAAGGAGAGTTTGGGAGAGAGAGAGAGAAGATCTTGTGAGGGAGAGTTTGTGAGGTGTTCATAAAGGTTGCTTCATGTAAGGATTCAAGTCATCTTCTTCGATCATTATCATTAGCTCCTTGGTGGCTCTAGGGATCTGTTCTTCAACACTAGATCAAGGTTCTCTATCTACTTTAGGAGGAAGTAAAAGGAGTTGGGGTTCTCTGCCTGCTTCAGGAGAAAGCAAAAGGAGACTAGGTTCTCTACCTCACCGGGGTCAGTGAAAAAGATTTTATAAGGGTTTCTCCATCTTGTTGTGGAAGCAAAAGGAGAGACACTATAGTTTTAGTGCAATACCTAGAGGGGAGGCTCTAGGGAGTGGATGTATGTCAAGTTGACCGAATCACTATAAAAATTTGGTGTAATATTTTTATTTTATTCCTGCACTTTATTTTCGCATTATTTACTCTTGATTATTTATGTGGTTTAAATATAATAATTCTATTTGTGTGAAATTGTTCTACTTTCTTCTTGGGATAAAAAGTAGTTTATTTTATTAAATATCAAAAAGCTCAAAAAGATTTTTCTTATTGTTTAAGTTAAATTTTTAAAACACCAATTCACCCCCCCCACCCTCTTTGTTAGCCTCGAGCTAGTTCGTAAGGGCTTAACAACCCTAATGAACTTTCAAGTGGTTTCAGAGCGGGATTCAAAATATCAAGTCTTAGAAAACTTTGAATTAAAGATCCATGGATAAATTTGGTAACTAAAACATCGTGGAAGGGTATTCCATTACTCAACCACCATTATTTGATAATATACCATTTGATTTTGAAAAACTCGCATGTCCACCTTTTTGTAATCTATAGATTATCATATATGGATGTTTGTAAAAAAAGGTTATTCTACACCAACATGTGAAGTTAATGGTATAATAACTAAACTTTCATTTTTTGAATGGACTTTTGAAGATCAAGATCTAGCACAACTTAATGCAAAATATTTAAACCTTTTTTTTTGTACTAAAATTTGAAGATTACATGCATGTTTCAATATGTGCAATTGGTAAAGAAATCTCAGATAGATTATGGATTACTTATGAAGGCACAAATGAAGTTAAGCAATCTAGGTTAAATATTTTATTTCATGACTACAAACATTTTCACATGAAACACGATGAGTCAATATCTGAAATGTATAATAGGTTTACTCAAATAGTCACCTCCCTGTATGTATTAGGAGGAGAGTTAACAAATTATGAGAATGTTAACAAATTTTTGAGATGTTTACCTTCTTCCTTTGATGCTAAGATTACTGCTATAACTGAATACAATGATTTGAATATTTATTCTATAGATAACTTATTTGCATCACTCGTTGCTTACGAGAAAGTAGTGAACTAAAGACAACTTGATGTAAGGGAGAAAATGAAGGACAAAACTGTAGCCTTAAAGGCTGATGATTATGACACTAATACTTCATGTTCTAAGAATGACGATATTACCTTAATTACAAGGAAATTCAAAATCTTTTTGAGAAAGAAGTAAAAGCACCATCAGAAATGGAACAAATGTAAGAATAATAAGAATTTTCAAGGTTTTTTTTATGTAGTTTGCTTTGAATGTAAGAAGCTGGGACATATAAAAGCTGATTGACCTACACTTAAGGCTCACCCAAGCAATGAGAAGGGTGAGGAGAAACCTAAGTTTAAGAAGGGTAATCTAAGAACCCAACAGGCTTTGGACAGATTCTACATCTTACTCCTCTAAAACTAAAGCTAAAGAGGAGATAACAAACTTGTGTTTGATGGTAGATGACCATCTTGGTCACTCTGACCAAAAAGATATATGTGAATTAACATGTGATCAATTGCTTAAAGTTTTTTAAAAAATTCATTCACCTTATAGAAAGTTTAAAAAATCACATGTTAGTTTGAAACTAGAATTTCTAAACTTACAAAATGAGCATGAAGTTTTGATTAAAGATCATTATGAACTTGATAACAATCATATGATTTTATTAGATGATTTTGACTCACTAAATGCAAAGCATCTTGATTTAACAAATGAGCATGATTCCTTAAAAAGTTTACAAGTTTAGCTAGAAAATGCATATAAGGAATTAGATACTCTTACAACTGATTTAGATACTAAGGAGCATGCTTTGAAAATAGAAATTTCAATTCTTAAAAATACAAAAAAAAAAGAAGCTAAATTAATTGCTTTCAAAGAAAATAAAAAGCCAACCACAATGCTTGAGTTTCACAATCCATCAGATCAACATGCATCATTCAAATCTAGTAAGAGGCACTATAACCTGAGTAGACTAATAAACCCTTTTTCTAGTGTTAGATATTTCTCTTGTGGCATGTTAGGATATATCTCTCACACTTGCACTGTTCACCATAATATATATTGGGTGTGGAGACTTAAAGTTCAAAACTCATAGCATAGCATGCATACATTATATTCCTCTTTCCATAAGAAGGGGCCCAAACTTGTTTAGATTCCCAAATATAATATTTAATGATTTTGTAGGTGTGCTCTCACACAAGATCTCATGAGAGCATGTAATACCTAGACAATGGATGCTCACACCATATAACTAAAGATGTTAATCAATTCATTTCATTGGAGGATAAGTCTGGAGGCTAGGTCACTCTTGGAGACAACACCACCAAGAAAGTGGTGGGTATAGGTATAATTGGAAACTCCAAGAATTTTTTGATAAAAAATATTTTACTTGTTGGTGGCTTAAAATATAATCTGCTAAGCATAAGAAGTTGTGTGAGAAAGGCTGCACAATTAAATTTCTAATTGCTAGCTGCATCATAAGCTTGAATGGAAAAAATATGCTACAAAGAAAAATATTGAATAATGTTTATATGCTACATTTAAATTCTTTTAATTCTGATAGCACCCTTTACCTAAAAACTATTGCTGATGAGTCTTGGTTATAGTATAGGAGGTTGTGTCATTCTAGCATAAAAACATTTAGAAAAGTTACCCAAAAGACTAAGTGATACGTATCCCCAAGCTTGAATTTACTAAGGATAACCTGTGTGATGCCTATCAATTAGGGAAATAAGTCAAATCCATTTTCCACATTTAAACCTTTAGAATTCCTTCAAATGAATTTATTTGGATCCATTAGCACTACAAGCTTAGGGGGAGAGGTATTTGGATTTATAATAGTCGATGAATACTCAAGGTTCACTTGGACTAGATTTTTGTCACATAAAAGTGAGTCATTCGATGAATTTAAATCATTCTCCACTTAGATTCAGAAAAATCTAGGTTGTAATATCTTGACCATCCATAGTGACCATGGTGGAGAGTTTAAAATGAGAGATTTGAAACTTACTGTGAGGAGCAAGGGATTAGTCATAACTTTTCAGCTCCTAGGACCCCTTAGTAGAATAGGATAGTTGAAATGAAGAATAGGACCTTAGTAGAAGCTGCTAGAGCCATGCTTGCTGAGTATTCATTTCCAAAATACTCTTGGGTAGAAGCAGTGAACACAGTCTATTATGTATTGAATAGGGTGAATGTTAGATCCAAATTGAATAAGACACCTTATGAGATCATTAAAGGTAGGACACCTAACCTTTCTTACCTCCATGACTTTGGATGTAAGGTTTTCATTCTAAATAATGGGTAATCACTCTTAAAAAAATTTGACCCAAAATTTGATGGAGTATTCTTAGGCTATTCAAGTGTAGGGAAATCCTATAGAGTGTTTAATAAGAGGACATTGGTGGTGAAGGAGACTACTCATGTAATGTTTGGTGAATCTGATTCTAAGAAGTCTAAGGTTGAGAAAGAAGATGAAGTATGTGAGATTACCCAAGGAGTAGAAACTATAAATCTAGAGAAAATGATAGAACATCAAAATACTTTGCTTTGAGAATGGAGATATTCTCCGAGTCATCCTAAAGAACTGATCTTTGGAGACCCTTCTAAAAGTATTAGAATTAGGTATATATTTAGAAAAGAAGTTAACCACTCTAACCACTCTACCTTCATCTCAATGACTGAACCCATATCAATCAAGTCCTTTTTGATGAATGCTAGATTCTAGCTATGCAAGAAGAACTAAACCAATTTGTTAGGAATGATATTTGAGAGCTAGTAGAAAGATCTAAGTACCAAAGTGTAGTAGGAACCAAATGGGTCTTTAAGAATAAAATGAATGATTCTAGCGTGATGGTTAAGAATATGACAATATTGATAGTTAAGGAGTATACTCAAATAGAAGGAATTGATTTTGATGAGACTTTTTCTCCTCCAGTTAGATTGAAAGCGATTAGAGTGCTACTAGCCTTTGCTTGTTATAAGTGATTTAAGCTTTTTCAAATAGATGTCAAGAGTACCTTTTTAAATGGGGTAATAAAGTAAGATGTGTTTGTATAGTAACTCCCATGTTTTGGGAATTCCCAATTTCTAAATTATGTCTTCAAATTAAAAAAGGCTTTGTATGCATTAAAATAGGCACCTAGTGCATGATATGAGAGGCTTAGCACATTCCTACAAGAAAGGAAGTTTATTAAGGGGAGCATATATACCACCCTTTTTCCAAAGAGAGTAGGATATAAATTACTCATTGTCAAGATATATGTTGATGATATACTTTTTGGATATTCTGATAAAAATTTATGTGATGATTTTTCTAAAATAATGAGTAAGGAATTTGAGATGAGTATGATGGGAGAATTATCCTAATTTTTAGGGTTTAATATAAGATAAATGAATGGTGGAACTTTTCTTAATCAATCAAAATATATTAAGGACATCTTGAAAAAATATATAATGGATAAAGCCAAGTCAATAAATACTCCCATGAGATCCAATGTTTAATTTGATAAACACTCAAATGGAAAAATAGTTGATCAAAAGAAATACAGAGGAATGATTGGATCGCTCCTTTACTTGACAGCTAATAGATCTGATATAATGTTTAGTGTAAGCCTTTTTACTAAATTTCAAGCTGATCCAAAAGAGTCCAACTTGAATAGAGATAAGAGAATCCTTAGATATCTCTTAAGAACCCAAAACTTAGGAATTTGGTATCCAAGGCATATCACTTCTTTTGAGATTATAAGAAATTATAATTCAGACTTTACAGGGTGGATAAAAATAGTACTTCTAGAACATGTCAATTCATAGGATAATCGTTAGTCTCCTAGTCCAACAAAAAATAAAAATCAATTACACTTTTCACTACTGAAGCTAAATACATAGCCTTAGGAATTTGTATGGTCAAATCCTTTTAGTTAAAGCAACAGATTCTAGATTTAAGATTACCTATAGGCACAATGTCAATTCTATGTGATAATACTAGTGCCAACTGTATTTTTAAAAATCCTATCCAATATTTTAGAACCAAATATATTGACATAAGACATCATTTTATTAAGGATCATATTACTAAAGGAGATATTGAGCTACACCATATAGTAACTGAAAACCAACTAGTTGACATCTTCACTAAACCACTGACCTATGAAACTTTTAGCATCTTAAGGTCCACATTAGGGGTCATAGAAATAAATACATGAACTTGATGATTACTGAACTCTAAATTTTTTATTTTCTAATATTTCTTTTGTGTTTATTTGATTGTTTATTTTTGTTTATGTGCTGTTATTTTCTGTGTTTTCGTTTTATGTTTTTTTTCCTTTAGCTTTTTTTAGTCATTGATGGAATGACACTTTTGCACAAATAATGATTGACATCTCTAAATCAATTAAAGGGAGAAATACTGCTAATTGTTTCTCTTCGTCTAAGATTTTTAGAGGTGTAATTTTCTTTTTGAAGCAAAAAATCTATTTCAAATTAACAATTGGACATTGAATTTGAGATCTTTTCTATGTTCTTACAGTAATTTATCTTATATGAATATTATTTAAAGTCATTAAATCACTTTCAAGATTTTTTGATCAAGTTGTTGTATTTATCATATGAATATGATTCTACTTTATGGTCTACTCCTTATATTAAAGAGTGAGCTTTTCTTCTCTATTATATGGAAGATATTCTCACAACTGAGAGTCTTTAATGGTTTCGAATGGGAGCAAGCTCACAAAAATGACATGAGACATAAAATGAACCAAAAAAAAACTAAAAAGATGTGCAATGATTGCCAAATAATTGAAAGATACACAAAGTGTATCAAAAATTAAAAGATGCATAAAGTGCACCTAACAAATGACCAGAGGAATAAAATAAGCCCACAAGAAAAAAAGCTTCATTCTCTTTCAAACATTTAAATCTTAGAA
>NW_021412213.1:0-279 GCF_001605985.2 Dendrobium catenatum | reverse complement strand
AAATTCTTCTCTAGTCTGTGGAGGACCATCAGTAGAATCTTGTACTATAGCCTTTACCAAATTCTGAACATGTGTTTCCTTACTTTTTGTTGGCTCACTGATAGACTTTCTAACAGAAGTAGGGGCTGATCGAGAAATCAATCTCGCATCTTCCTCTCCATCAGCAGCGGAGAGAAGATGGAACCTACTACCACTAAGATGTGGAGAGGTTGGAGGGATAAGCTCATTTTTCTTTGATTTTATTAGTTTTTCCATTCTTCTCTTTATACGACGATTCTT
>NW_021412212.1:0-313 GCF_001605985.2 Dendrobium catenatum | reverse complement strand
CCTGATGTCATTTAATTTCTCACTGAAGTAGGCAACCAGGTGTCCTTCTTGGGATAATACTCCTCCTATTCCTATGCCAGATGCGTCGCAAGTTACTTTAAAGACTTTCGAAAAGTCGGGTAAACGCATGACTGGTGCTTCAACCATTTTCCGTTTTATTTCCTCAAAAGCCTTGGTGGCCGATGTCGTCCAGACAAATTCTCCTTTCTCTAAACAATCAGTTATGGGACCCACTATGGTGCTAAAGTTCCTGATAAATCTCCTATAAAATGTGGTCAGTCCGTGAAAACTCCTGACATCTCTAATATTCTTT
>NW_021412211.1:0-1172 GCF_001605985.2 Dendrobium catenatum | reverse complement strand
TAGGTGCTCTTGTAGCAAGGTAGGAGGGAGCCCGACATGACTCTTACGACGAGGCGGGTAGGCCCTGTACACACTCTCGTATCATGGCGGGGACACTTTTAAGTACCCGTACGCACCTCAGTATATACCAAAACACCAATTACTCGTTTTCAGACAAGTACCTCGAAGACCCATACACGCTCTCGTAGCGTGGTGGTAGTAAAAAAATACGGTCGCGGTGTCTCCAAACACCTAAGATACATGCTCTCGTAGCCTGGTGGGATGACCCAAACTCCTGAAATTTCCCCTACACGAGGGAGACGATAGGAGGATGCCGAAATTCACAACAAACTAAGGACCTAATGCTGAATAAATGACGACGACTTGAACTTAAATAATTGACGATAAACATGACTTGAATAATTTAAACAATTAACAAGGAACTTGAACTTGAATGAAACACATGGAACCAAACTTTGGTTTAACAAATGAACAATCAAAATCTAAATGCTCAATAAACAAATCCTGATCATTTAAGTGGATATAAATGAAAAAGTAATGATTTGTGGTGGGCTAGAGAAAAATTCTTACATCTCACCCACAAGCAATAATTAACATGAATATGTAACTTGATTGCAAGTGAAGTTGCAAAACCCTTAACTTGCATATGAACGATGGAAAGCTTGCAATGTTCATGTACACTATAACCTGCTCATAGTCAATGCTTGACAACCCATAACCTTTCTATAGGTGATAGCATGTGGCATACGATCGATGCGACATATATCTTGTGGATATGAATAAGAAGATATTGCGGTGAACATAATTCGCCTACAATCAATATTAACTCGCAAGCAATGATGATTGACACACGATGAATGTGAAAGGCTCCTCACAAATGCTAATGAAAGGACGAGTGCAGTGAACGCAATTCTTTGGTAGTTAACATCAATTCAAGAGTTGTCGTATTGGTTCGCCTGCAAGTGACTATAGTGGGTACGCAACATATATAACAGAAATAAGAAGGCTTGCAATGAATGCATGCAACGCTTACAAATAACGATGGCTGATGCAGTATGTATGCAAACAACAATAATAGATGTGTTGCAAGCATAATAGACTCCCATGAACATAGATGCATATATGATGCGTCATATGCCAGTAGATACGAAAGAATAGCAGCAGACATCAGC
>NW_021412210.1:0-257 GCF_001605985.2 Dendrobium catenatum | reverse complement strand
TTATTTAATATTTAAAAATAAAAATATCTAAAGTCATAATACTTTATTAATGCCATTAAGTGTTTCGTTTCTCAAAATATCCAATCACAGAACTTAAGGCTTTTAGGGGAGAAAGAGAGGAGAGAGAAGGAGAAAAATTGAGTTTTGCGTGACTTCGGACCATTTTTATCTGTCAATGCAGTTGGAAAAGTTGTTCGTCTCAAGGTAAGACACATTATACACATCTCAATTTTAAAAAATATGCAAGTTTTAGCCAA
>NW_021412209.1:0-1253 GCF_001605985.2 Dendrobium catenatum | reverse complement strand
AGAGCTACTGCACCTAATTTGGAAATATATAAGATATGTTAAAGTAATGAATATCATGGAGTATGATTGATGAAGGCTTCATTTGAGATGACTTTCTTTCTGCTTCTTAAAGCAGCTTTTTACTAGAAAATTAAAAATTTTTGTACTAGAAAGCTGCTTTAAGAAACTAAAGAAAGCCGTCCCAAACAAAGCCAAAGTAGGAGAGTCTCCAGTAAAATCCATATGTTTTCTTTGTTGTGAAAAGCTATTACGTTCTTCAGAGCATTGACAACTTCTCTTTGAAATGATATCATGAGATTCAACCTTAGAATTAAACCCCCATTGATGTTCAAATTTATGATACAGAGCCACTACCTTTTAGTTTCTATGCGCATTTTTTTTTAATCAACGTACTGGCTGATCTATTCTTCTATATGCTGCCTACTTTAACGTGAAAATGTCAACTTAAACTCTGTAAGGATTCTTCAATAGATTTTCCATTCTTTTAATATCATTTGTTAAATATCATGAATTGAATATGCTTGAGAGGCATACTTTTATATTTGGAAATTGGTTCCATAGCTTAATTAATCATCAATTAAATGTTTGATTGATTCTTCATCTTTTGATTTAAATTAGTTCTGATTGAGTTTGAAAATTATTTGAATAATGCTTTGCTTTGAAATGGATTTGTCATTGTCAATTTATTTCTTGTTTGCTGCTTTTAGCTAAATATTATTGATTTTTCTTAGTTGAAATATAAAGAGTTATACATTAACATCTTCACTTAAAACAACTTTCATACTGATTCTTAAAACAACTTACTAGTAACTAGTACAAAAATTTAATTTTTTGTACTAAAAAGTTGCTCTAAGAAGTAGTAAAAAAACGTCGTTTGGGATAACTTTCTTATTGTTTTATGAAGTACTAAAAATCTGCTTTAGAAATCAATTAGAAAGTTGTCCTAAACGAAGACCAAGTTTCTTGAAGAAGATTAACTCAAGTTATTGATGGATAACAACTCTTCAATACTATTAATAACAATTTAGCTGAATTTTTTTCCTTTATGCATCTTCAAATACCAAACTTAGTAACTGAATTTCTTCGTGAAAGCTTAGATGCTTGATTTCCTTAAAATGCACCTTCTTAGACTTTAATATATAACTTATGTTCAACTCATAATATTGAAAGATTCAAAATGGAAGTACTTCAAAATACAGCAGTGTAATTTTAAATGTAGTTTCTACAAATTTTTAATTACCATTTTGTTTTCT
>NW_021412208.1:0-289 GCF_001605985.2 Dendrobium catenatum | reverse complement strand
TTGTGATGAAGAGGAGACGCTGGATCACATTACTTCATGCTGTTCCAAGTTGAAGAAGGTGATTTGTGTATTGGGTAAGTGGGGCTTCACGGTGCCTTCGGTTAACTCCTTGGAGGAGCTGCTGTTCTTGCCAGCATTGTTGATCAGAACCCCACCCCGGGGCGTATTTACTGTTATGCAGTCTATAAATTATGGCGTGCCAGGAATAACATGAGGCATGGGCGGTCGTATCACACTCCGTCTGTTATTGCCTTGACGGTCTTGTCTTTGCTGCCTAGAACGTTTTCGA
>NW_021412207.1:0-212 GCF_001605985.2 Dendrobium catenatum | reverse complement strand
GATGTTTTAAAAAGAGAAAAGGATTTTGATATCCACACAGATATCAATATAGTTTTAATATTATTTATATTAATAAGAATATAAAATATGTGATCAATCATATTGATCGATCACGTTAACTCTCAGACAAGCTGAACTTCTTTAATCTAATATGATATCAGAAAATATGGCAAAAATATGTTGATTTTATGGATTTGTAAAGCAGTTCATCA
>NW_021412206.1:0-363 GCF_001605985.2 Dendrobium catenatum | reverse complement strand
CTCATCAAGCCTTCTCCAATAACTAATCAAATCTTTGAGAATGGATAAAATTCATGGAAAGAAAAAACTTCATAAGCGAAAAAGAAACACCAACCATGTCAAAATCCAAAGAGAACAAAGTCCAAATAACCCATGAAATGTAATATATATATATATATATATGTTGAGTGGGAGATTGAAAGAAATCAATGATTCACAAACTACTTTTCAAAACTCATTGAATTTTGTAACATATAGCAACATCATGACGCCCTTCAGTCATAAAGCTAACTTTCAAACTTTCCAATAGAAAATATTTTCCAAAATAAAACCACTTCTAAAGCTTTCTCTCACAAAAAGCAAAGTTTAGAATCCTTCCAACAA
>NW_021412205.1:0-244 GCF_001605985.2 Dendrobium catenatum | reverse complement strand
GGAATTCGAATTTAGGCTCTTAGGGGTTTGTCAAAAATTCTTTTATTCTAATTAAATAAAATTTTTAGGATAAGATAACAACTCTAAACGGTCCTAAGAAGTAAGCTCAGACTCGCCGAGGGTTTTTCATGCATTTATATTATACATTCTCTACCTTGTTAGGCATCTCCCCGCCTGCGGGTTCTGATGAATTTTAAGCATGCATCGTATGAGGGTGCCGATCTGTCAAGGGGATGTTATGCAA
>NW_021412204.1:0-279 GCF_001605985.2 Dendrobium catenatum | reverse complement strand
AAAAAAAAAAAAATCATTACAACAACAACAATATCATTAAGCCTTTATCCCACTACGTGAGGTCGGCTACATGAATCATTTTTCTCCATTGTGTTCTGTTAAGAGTCAGATTCTCATTTAAATCTAATAACGAAATATTATTTCTAATATTTTCTAAGTTTTTTTTTCTTTTAAGTCATCGGAAGGCCAGTGTTTTATGGGACCAAACCATCTAAGGCGAATCTCTCTAATCTTATCTTCCACTGGAGCTACTCCAACCTTTTCACCTATATGCTCATT
>NW_021412203.1:0-242 GCF_001605985.2 Dendrobium catenatum | reverse complement strand
CGTAGTTAGTTACCTTTCTAGGCCACTTCTTTAATCGTCGCAGCTGCTGCGGTATCTTCTGAGGTCGCACCTCCACGCGAGTTGCCAGCCTCGCCAACCACACCTTAGATATTCAATAGCCATTAAAAAGAGGTCACATTCACTACTTTTATGGGTCGGTACAGAATAAAAGCCATAAATATATCATATAATCCACCTTCAAAGGAAATGGGAGAACATATAAAGCAATAAAAATGAAAACA
>NW_021412202.1:0-377 GCF_001605985.2 Dendrobium catenatum | reverse complement strand
CCTTAGGCTTAATTTTATGTTTTTTTTAACTTATTCTTTTTTATTACAGTAAAGGGAGAGCAACATGGCATATTTTTTAAGGGGATTTAAATACATATCATTTCATATTACAGTAAACGAAACCTAAATTATTTTTTTTCACAACAACTTCATCATCATCTTTATAAAACACAGCAATTATCCCAATGAAATCCTAATCTTAGAACATTAAAGAACCAACCTATCATTATCTTATGAACATGTTGATGAGTTTCTAGATTTGTATAGTTTAAAGGTGGGTCGTATTGCTTAAAAAGTTTTCTCCTACAGTGGTGGAAAACGTCATAGGATAAAAAACTAAATAATAATAATAATAATAATAATTCTTTATGTATTGA
>NW_021412201.1:0-255 GCF_001605985.2 Dendrobium catenatum | reverse complement strand
AGTTTCTAGAACCGACTTAGTAATAACCGTTCGTACTGGATGAACGTAGTTCGTACGGGACGATCAGTTGTACAAAGATATTTCGTACACATATACAAATGGGGTCATTTCAAATCATTTAAGTAAAATCGTCCAGGATGATTCACGATCGTACGGGACAATCCACTGCATACAGAATTGAAAAGTTGTAGTTTTTCGGCGATTTTTCTTATCTTTTGTACATATAGTCCAAATTAGACTGCCATCAAATCTTTT
>NW_021412200.1:0-318 GCF_001605985.2 Dendrobium catenatum | reverse complement strand
AACATTTAATAAATTTTTTAAGAAAAATTATAATTATTTGAAAATTATAATTATTTGAAAATTATATTTAATAAATACTTTAATTAAGAAATGATCAAAATACCCTTGTATTTAATATTATTAAGTCCAACATTGGATGCTAAGACAAAATGATCCTATTTGTAAGGGTCGAGGGGCCAAATTAGTCCCTCAAAATAGTTGGAGATCTTTTGGTCCCTCACGAAGAGTTGAGGGACCATTTTGATCTCTTTCTCATTTTAATATCAAATTTTAATATTCTTTCTGATTATTCAATATAAGTTAAGTTGTTTAATACCT
>NW_021412199.1:0-203 GCF_001605985.2 Dendrobium catenatum | reverse complement strand
TTTCCTGCAGTTCATCGCAGTCCGCCCATGAGTTACACGCACGGGCTGCTGGGCATACCGCCGCCCCAAGAGCCTCCAGCTGGGTCTCGGCTTGAGTGGCCTCCATGTCCTCCATACCCGAATGGTGGCTAGGCGCCCCCCCGGATTCCTCCATGTCGCTGGCAGCTGCTGTCTCCCGATCGGAGGCCTCTCCAAAATCGGAT
>NW_021412198.1:0-275 GCF_001605985.2 Dendrobium catenatum | reverse complement strand
ACTTATATTTTTTAGCAAAAATAAATCTATCTCAAAAATCACAATTTTGTTTAGTTTTAAATAAATGAGGAAATTAATTTTTTTATTCATAAGCACTTCAACAACAACAACAAGAATTAAATTTTGAAAATATGCCTTAAGATGCATAAGAAACATATGTAAGATGAAGTGAGAACATGAAAGACCCAAAAAGTTTTGTCACATTGAGTAAAATTATAGAGATTCCACCATAAAAAATGGCATTTGTGAATAGTGTGCGCAAATACTGGCGTCAC
>NW_021412197.1:0-528 GCF_001605985.2 Dendrobium catenatum | reverse complement strand
CTCTGGGTGGTGTCTTATCTACAAACCCATCTGCCTTTCAAAATTTACCTCGGAACTTAATTCCGTTAAAACTCTCTCGTTGAAAAAAAAAATGCGGTGGGGAGGCCGGGGCCGAATTTTCGGAGCCCCCAGATTTCTGGCGACTCCGCTGTGGATTGGTTTCTCTTTCTATCTTTGGCTAGTCGTCTCAGTGCTATAGTAGCAGCTATATCAAATCGTACTCAAAATTTTTGAGTCTATCAAAATGATTATTCAAAAAAAATTTCCATTGAAATGACGTATTTAGCAGTATTTTAAATTTATATTATTTGAATTGCTCGCTAATATATCTTATCTTATTTTTGTGTTTTGTGCAAGTCTCTGCATTTTGAAAGTGCGGGGTGATGTATCAGATTCTGATTACTAATCCTTGCCTTTTATTTATGCAGATGGATCTACAGAACACCCCGATTACTGTCCAACTGGAGCAAGGAGCCAGAATTCAGCTGGCGAATGCTGTTATTGAGATCGGAAATGCCGGAGCTACCA
>NW_021412196.1:0-275 GCF_001605985.2 Dendrobium catenatum | reverse complement strand
GTGTCTCTTTTTCTTATCTAATTAATTTTTGTGATTTAGACCTTTATTTTCAGAAGACGATTTGCCCTAAGAGAAGTCTGAGCTAGGGCTTGAAAGTTCATTAGGGATGTTAAGCCCTATGAACCGGCCCAATGATAAATAATAGAGAGGTGGATTGGTTGTTTAATGATCTTTTAAAATAAAAGTACAAACCAAAATCACCACAAAAAAATCAAATGCGGAAATTAAATACGGAAGAAATAATAAGAAAAGAACACACCGGATTTATAGTAGTT
>NW_021412195.1:0-297 GCF_001605985.2 Dendrobium catenatum | reverse complement strand
TAGTAAAAATATGCTAAGCCTCACATACCATGCTCTTGGTGCCTGCTTTAAACCATACAAACCCTTTTTTAATTAAAAACATGATTTGAAAATTAAGAACTCTCAAAACCTTGGGGTTGTTCTATAATCACATCCTCTTTTATTTCCCCATTCAAAAAGGCACTCTTGACATCCATTTGATAAAGCTTAAATCCTTTATAATAGGCAAAGGCTAATAGCACTCTAATGGCTTCCAATCTAGCTACAAGGACAAATGTCTCATCAAAATCTATCCCTTCTATTTGGTTATACCCCTTA
>NW_021412194.1:0-349 GCF_001605985.2 Dendrobium catenatum | reverse complement strand
TTTTTTTTAAAAAAAGTTTTAAATGCCTATGCATTTTAAGGCTTTGTTTGGAAGAGTAAAGGTCTATTTTCGAAAAAAATATTCTATGTGGTTCGGATGGTGTTTGGAGACCAATCAGAACGCGCTAAATCAATTTTTTTGTTTGGTATTGGTGCATGGTACTGCCATGTACCAAATGATTTGGCGCGTTCTGATTGACCTCCGAACCGTCTACTGTTCGCACTGAATAATTTTTCCTTTTTATTGAACTAGCTGATGATATTTGTGGCCTGGTAAAATTCATTTAAATAGAGTGGTACAGCTACATGCTTTCATGGTGTGACAATTCTATTGATGGGGCATTGTTGGT
>NW_021412193.1:0-369 GCF_001605985.2 Dendrobium catenatum | reverse complement strand
TCTTTTGGGTATTTTGTGAGTTTGTTTTTTTTGTGATCAAAAATTTGGGTCCCTCTCCCAAATTTTTGATTGCATCACATCTGCTCCCTTATTTTCTACCCCGGGCCTATACTGAATCTCAAAATCATACCCGAGCAGTTTGGATAGCCACCTCTGATGCTCCTCTGTCACCATGCGCTACTCCAGCAAATATTTCAGGCTCCGTTGGTCGGACCGGACGATGAAATGCCTTCCAAGTAAGTAGGGACGCCACTTTTGAATGGCCAAAATAATTGCCATCAACTCCCTCTCATAGACAGATTTCAGACGGGCTCTGACAGTCAACACCTAGCTGAAATAAGCAATGGGCTTGTGACTCTGCATCAACAC
>NW_021412192.1:0-262 GCF_001605985.2 Dendrobium catenatum | reverse complement strand
ACCTGCCAATAAACCAAAATATCAGTATTTGGTTTAAAGAATTGATCGCCAAGAGACTCATGTTGATCAATATTTTAATTAAATTAAGACTCGTCTTCAGCAGTAGGATGCACAATATCAGCATGACATGGGGTTTATGAGGTATCAAATGAATGATATTAATACAAACATGCTTATGATTAGTACTTATTTTAATATCTTCGGTGCTACACCTCCTCCTCATCGTCCTCCAGATCAGGGTCCTTCTGAGTGACAGTTGCAC
>NW_021412191.1:0-1227 GCF_001605985.2 Dendrobium catenatum | reverse complement strand
CTATTTAACACTGCACCCGGGCGCCGGTGCAGCGGCCCCGGCACACTTGTCACTGTATTCAGGCAATACAGCGCGTCGCTTCCATGGGATGCCCTAGCATTAACAAAATTTCTTAAAGGATTCATGTCATTATTATTCGATAAGTTTTACGCTGGCTGCCGACTACCTAACGCAACCCTCCACTTTTCTCATCTAGAACTTGGGACCTAAATAAAGGATATATTTGGTGAACTTTAGTTGTGTTGTTGATGGACTCCAAAATAAAAGTGCAACCCCTTTACATTTAAGTGCTTTCAGCTAAGTACGAAAAATTATGATTTAAAAAAAAAAAGAAACATTAAGATGCTTTATTGAATACTATAAGCAAGGAGAAACAATATAAGAATTTACCTCCTGAGCATTGGAAGAGACCAAACACTACCCAAGTCATCGGAATTATCTCTTTTATTCCTTTCTTCACCTTTCTGATTAGTTTTCATATATCAACTAGAAACTGTTAGCTAAAAATTCAATGTTAAGATCAAAAGAATTTTGAGATGAACATATCGATATGGATGAAGTACTGACAAATTCACTCAACTAAGAGCAAGAAGAGAAATACCTCAGCTAGAATATGAGATGAAACAACCACATCCCATTCAGGATTCTTTTTATCCAGAAGAACAAGGACTATGTCAAATCTGCTAAGTAATGGCCCAGATAATGTGGTATTCACTGATAAAGCTGATCACCGGAAAAAGAAAAGGCTTTTAAGAAAAGAATAATTACAAAAAATGTAAAAACCAAACATTAGAAGTAAATATTAGCACCAAACATAGTCGCCCTTTTATCCTTCTCAGGGACGATGGCATACCCCATTATTATGCTAATCAACTTTTGCCATGTTAGGTTGCTAGATGAATTATTTCAAATTCAATGTGCATGCAAATTTAAGATTAGTTGATACCGATTGCTGGCTGTTCAAATTACAGATGGGTGAACTACATATGAAAAAAAAAAAAATTATGCAATTCCTTTATAAGAGAGATTAAGAATAAAATCAGAAAAATTCAACACTTTACAATTCAAGTTGTTGGTTATGTTGCACTCAAGGTTGTGAAAACCGGATCGGACAACGAACCGGAAGATGGAGAGGTTCACGGTTCGACCGGTTGAACCGGGGTCGAACCGGATGATGTAATAAATAAAAATATTATTAAAAATTAATAAAATAAAATTCATATAATA
>NW_021412190.1:0-254 GCF_001605985.2 Dendrobium catenatum | reverse complement strand
TCAGTGGAGCTTTGAGAGTTTAACATTCATTTTCTACCTGGACTCAATATCAAGTCATAAGTGCTTGCTAACTTTGTTGTTGAATGTACTAACCACACCTTTGACGAACCACTAGATACGTCTCCTTCTTTCTTATACTGGATCTTATATGTCGATGGAGCTTCTAGGAGTTTTGACGCTGGTGTTGGAATATTATTAATCTCACCACAATAAACTACACTCGAGCATAGACTTAGATTTAAGTTCTCGGTAAT
>NW_021412189.1:0-250 GCF_001605985.2 Dendrobium catenatum | reverse complement strand
TGGACTATCAGGTTTGCAGCTCACTTTTGATGATTTCTTGATTCGTGATATGAAGCGTTTGCAGCTGGAGGTGATTTCCTCCAGTGGTTTTGATTTGGCTCAGATAAGTATTATGTCTTCCTTACTTCCAAGGATTCAGGAAGCCCAGAAGTCAGATTCTGATTATTCAAAGTTGATTGCTCAGATTGGATCCGGTAAAACTCCTGAACTTCAAATTTCTGATTCTGATGCTATTTTCTGTAAGAACAGG
>NW_021412188.1:0-276 GCF_001605985.2 Dendrobium catenatum | reverse complement strand
CCTACAAAATTCTTCCACAATAGTCTTCAAATTCTTTGCTAAGTCCACGGATGCATAAGAAAAAATCAGCACATCATCTGCGTAAAGGAGATGAGTAACTAGAGGACCTCTAGGAGAAATTTGTATACCAAGCTTCTGTCCCCTTTGCACAATAGAGTTGGACAAGAGTTTAGAGCATAGAATGAAAAGATATGGTGACAATGGGCATCCTTGACGGAACCCACTTTGAGCATCAATCAAACTAGAATTCCTCCCATTGATAATTATAGAGAACCT
>NW_021412187.1:0-209 GCF_001605985.2 Dendrobium catenatum | reverse complement strand
TATTCTAAAATTTTCTTAAGATTTTCCTTTTTTTGGATCATCAAGCATACAAACATGCATTTATGACTTGCTGCCTTCATTTTATCAAATCTTAAGGTTCAATCAAATAGCTATAAGTGTCCTTGTTTGGATAAGATTGCATTTTTAGTTATTTTGCTTCATTTATGAAGATTACATGCACAATGCAGGTTGTAGACTCTATGGTTGTT
>NW_021412186.1:0-308 GCF_001605985.2 Dendrobium catenatum | reverse complement strand
GAAAAATTAAAATTAAAAAATATTCGTTTTTTATTTTTCCTTGTGTTTTTTGTTCTCTTTTACTGTGTTTTGATTGTTGTTCTTTTGTTTTATTTTTGAGGGCCTTGATCATCACCATCTTTTCCTTGATTTCAATTTCTAGTCACATCATCCTGGCTGATATTTTTGTCATCCTGGACGATAGGACAGGACATCTTCAAAATCAATCTGCTGACCTTTTTCTGTGCTTGCTGTAACTCAACGGCCTGGACGATCCTATATCATCATGGATGATATGATCGAACTCTGTTGCAATCATGGTGATAGTC
>NW_021412185.1:0-259 GCF_001605985.2 Dendrobium catenatum | reverse complement strand
GTAAACTCTTGCTCTCCTTTCCACTGGTTAGGTACGGGTTCGATTGACAGTATGCAATCCTCTCATACTCTCCTTTCCACTAAGGTTAGTTACTATATAGACAATGCATGGTAATTGGAATATTAATAAGCTTTCTTATCTGTTACCTGAAGTGATTTTAAATCAGGTTTTGAGCATTCCTTTGAATAATTCTGATGATGACCGTAATCTCTTTAACTGTTCTACAAATGGTCTTTTTAAAATTAATAAGGTGTGGGAA
>NW_021412184.1:0-10461 GCF_001605985.2 Dendrobium catenatum | reverse complement strand
ACGCCGCGTTTGACTGGGAAGGATCGAACCATGGGAACGAATGAACAGGGCTATCACCTTCTTTGGCCAGATCTTCCAACCTTTTCAGAAAACCAGTTCACTGCGCGCCCCACCCCGTCAGTACTGTGTTGCCTACGCTTGCGCCCCAAAACGGTTGCTGACTTTGTACAAGTCATCCGGGCGCGCTACGGCAACTTGACTCTCCCCCGCTTGCTGCTTGCTGGTTTTTCCATCATCCAATCCACAACAAATCGAATGAAACCGCTTCTCTTTCACTACGTGCCTTGTTCCGCTCTCGCTCGCCGCTACTAACGGTTTCTCTTTTGATTTTCCTTCCTTTAGCTACTCAGATGTTTCAGTTCGCTAAGTTTGAAAAGTCCAAAGAGCGCAGACTAGCCACGGAGCTTGGATACGGTTTCCCGATCGGAGATCCATGGATCACAGACGCTCTCTCTCCCCATGGCCTTTCGCCTCTGAAAGCGTCCTTCCTTCTCAATGCCCGGGCATCCATCCAATGCATGATTTTCGATAGCTTGAACGCGGTAGACTGAACACCCACCCAATCTCGATTTGACACAGACAATTCTATTCTCAAAGAAAAGCCTGACTTGAATGCGATAGATGTCAACCTCCTTCATTCCCTTCCGAAAGTCAGAAGTTTCCAATAGAGTCTATATAGTACGCTGTTTCTAGTCTATAAAGCAGTTCTTTTACAGCGCTGTGAAGCACTTGTTTTTTCAAAATCAAAAGTGGATCAGCTCTACCATAAGATGAAGATAAGGCGCTAGGCTAGTTTCACTTTCAAATCATTTTCAAGACGATCAAAGGACTTTTTTCATCCATCTCCGCCTTGAGTGACCATCGCCTCATTCTCATTCACCCGGTCTTGGTGGTCAAATTCCGTAGAACTATGAGTTTGAAGACTGGTTCAATATTAGTAATGAATTTCCTTACCTCTATCGAGTCAGTCTAGCTAAGCCTCCCCCAGACTACAATAACCTTAGAAACTAGAAAAAAGCAAAGTTTTTCATTTTCAGTAAGGGTCGGTCCCCCTATCAATTCTCAATCTATTAAGGATGTCGGTGAAGTAGTCGACCAGTTGTACGGTCTGAAGGAAGCAGACATCTGGAGAGACTGTTCGACATTAAGACAGACAGGGGTCCCATGAAGAAAATAGGGTGAATTCCTATTTCATGTCTGGTTTAGACGGTCGATGCGAATGTCCTGCAACGTTCGATGAAGCACTTTGAAAGAGAAACCTTGGAATTTCCACTTGGATTCCAGCCCTGGTACGGTACGAAGTCCTTCCTCCTGTTCGAAGATTCACTCTTCCAGGCCTTGCTTGCCTCGTGCGAGAAAAGAGGAAAAGTGCTAACATGCTAACACCGGTAATGGGTGTTACCGCATCTGAGACCGGAAAAGCTGCTATTTGTCCAATTCTGCCTTCTCTCTTTCCTGTATACTTCTTCTACTATTGATCATGTCCGCTCTTTTGATCTATTTTCTATGCTAGGATATCATCTATATTATGTATGAAATTGATAGTGAGAGGAAAAGAGAACTCCTAAATGCAGCCGGGATCTTATATACGATACCACCACACCAATGATAGAAGGAGCGGATACGAGTACTCAAGCATCTAAAGCAGTGTGGTTCCAGGTGCATTTCCAGTTTTGATAGTTGTTGTCCGAGCTCTTGTCCTTCCTCTGTGATTCAAGACAAAGAGTATAGGCTAGAGTTGCTTTCCCGAGTGAAAAAGGTATATTGGAATCTCCGAACGAACACTTCGAATCTGTATGCTCGTGCTTTCCGGGAAGGCAGGTCCGGTTAGTCCTTCTCCAATTAGCATCTCGCCTGATCGTCTGCTGAGTGAATAGCAGCAAGTGCTAGTTCAAGTCAGTAATCATTTGATGCGCGGGATCTGTACTGTGACGAGTAAGAAAAGAAGGTGGAAGTACTACGGATCTCAGAGCTTTAGTTTCAGTGATTCAAATCAGTGAACTGTACTCGTCCAAGCCAGGGGGGTAAGGTTCACCAGACCGGGCAGGTGAACGACCAAGGAAAGTAGAGGATTCGGATAGGCGAGTCAAGGCGTTTGTGTGAAAACTCTAGCTGTATCAAATAGAGATGGGGAAGGAAGGAAAGCGACTCTTTTCTTTTGAACCAGGAACATAAACGGCATTCGTCAGACTTGAGCTGGTAAAGTCGAGATAAATCAACTGGGATCGGATCGCCACACCCGGCTTTCCTGGTCAAAAAGAAAAAACAAAATCTCTCCATTCATATATGTAATCATGAAGTACAGGGTACAAAAAGACTCAGAACACTACAAGAGTACAGGCTACGAGAGGACTGGAAGGTATCAGTAGAGACGAGACTTGAAAATGTGCCCAGTAATCTCATCCAAAGTCTGGAACTCTGACTGAGCAGTCTGAAACTCCTCCTGAGCTCGTGTCAGCGCGGACTCGGCTGCAACCATCTCCTGGTGAAGAGCCTGGTAGCGCTGCTCCTCTCTCCTAGTAAGACGCTCTCGCCGGTCGCGTCCCTGCCCCAAGTGAAATCTCTGGGACATCGTCTGCCTGATATCCCTCCAGAGGCTCTGCATCCTAGTGGTCATCCGGTCAAACTCCTGACTGATGCTGAAGGTGCCCTGACGGTGTCTCCTCAAAGCTGTCGCACTGCCGTCAAGTCTGTCGTGAGCAGAGTCGACCAGCTCTCGGTGCCTGGAAATCCTCTCCTGCAACTGTGGGAGTGTAACCCTGGTCCGCAAGACTGAGAGGGACCTCAGTCCTCGGATGTGGAACTCTGCCTCTCGACACAACGCCTCCCAGAAGGCTAGCTCGGTAGTGCTCACTCCAAAGCTGGACCAAAAGACACCCGTACCCAGGACAGCCGTGTGTAACTGACCCCGGTAGAACTGGACGGTGGGGCGAGGAAGAAGCTGGAGCCCGTCCCAAGCCTCAACAAGTGAAACCAAGTAAAAGACGCCGCGTAGAGGCGACTCTCTAACGGAACGGTGTCCAGGCGACGTGTGTCTGAAACCCCTGGGACTAGGGGTCGACCGTCGTAGGCTGTGGCCTGAAAGAGTCCGAACTGCCTGGCCACCCTGTTGGGCTGGTAGCCCTCCAAAGTCACAGTGTTACCCGAACGGTAACACAACCACCCTGGGCGTATGCTGATGAAGTACTCAGCAACAGGTAAACTCTGTCTCCTCCGGAGTCAAGTACGCCTCCCCCTGTGGTCAACCTCGTCAACAACAACTGTCCCGGGCGGTAAACTAACCACATCCGGCTGGTAAACCAAGGAAAACCTGTCAGCAACCAGGTGTGGGGCAAAGAAAAAGAGGCGGATCCTCTCTGACTCAAAAGTAGCAGAAGCCTGAGACAACTGAAAGTAGGAAACCCCCTCTCTGCAAAGTACGGCGGGCACTCTAAGCAAGTAAAAGCTCCAAGAACGTGCAAGTGGATCCACCCGTACAAGTACTGCCACGGTAAAGTCAAGTCTCGGAGCTCAAGGGAAGCAGCCTCAGAAGCAGTACGTAGAGACCTGTAAATCCTGGCAAGTGTTGCTGGAGCTAAGGCAAGTCTCTGTCCCTGTGCTAACTGACTGGCGGCCAAAAGTATGCTGCATCTAACGGAGCCTGCTCTGAGAGGAAAAACAAAAGTGCAGAGCCACGTAGCCAAAAATCCCACCAAAAACAAATCCTCGTGAACACCGGGCAATCCTGGGAAAGTGTGACCAGACGTAGAGACAGGCTCAGCGGTCTCCTCTGACAACGGAGTACCACGCTGCAAACCAAAGCCGAAGGGGTCGTGCAGCGACGCCGTAGCAAAAGACAAGTACTCCTCCTGGAGAAAGCTGCGGACCCAAACATCCACGGGCATGGAAGCCCTAGCACGTCTCGACAAGTCTGAAGCCCTGTAGGTCTGTCGGTAGTGCTGCAATGCTACAGGGTAAGCGTCTGGCAGTAGTAGTCTCCCTCTCCTGTCACCATCCTCCGAAAGGACCCGTCGAAATAACTGCTCATCTGGGGGAATGCACTCCTCAAAAGGGTGCCCAAAAACTGGTAGCCCTGACACTGTCTGGAGGTCTGAAAGAGTAACTGTAAGCTCCTCTGCTCCGATCCAGCAGGTACCTCTGCCTGAATCCCAGAACTCGACCAACCCACGAGCCCAAGAAGTAGGGAGACGCCCGTAGTCAAAGAGTGAGGCATAAACTGCCTCGTAAATCCCTGCTCTCTGTAGAGTCTCCCTGTGTACCTGAAGAACGTAGCGGGCCCAGTGAACATAACCGCTGACCGGGCTCTGAATCTGTCCAAAAGTCGAATCTCTCGGCCACTCCAAAGGTGAAGACTGTAACTGACGGTGGCTGAGGAGGCTGGACTGTCCGACTGCCTCAAGTACGTCTGCAGCTGGCTCCAAAATGTCACAAATGCCACTACCAATCTGCGCAATGGAACTCTCGAGCGGGTGGTACTCCCCGCACTGCAACCTAAGGCTGGTAACCCACCTGTCGGGGTCCGCAAACTCAACAGAATCCTCTGAGCACTCTGGAAGTAGGGGAAAACGAGTAAAGAAACTGTGAAAAGTGTCTCGCCCCTGCAACATGTCCCGGTGCTGCTCTAGTCTGTCCTGAACGTCAACAGTACCCCGACGATCCCGTCTGTCAATCGCCTCCCAGATGACATCCTCACTAGGCTCGCTCGGAGGCAAGTCATCTGGTCTCTCCCAACGAAACATTTCTTTCCGGAAATGAAAGTATATCAGAAAGCAGTTAGAATAATCATGAATGCATGAAGAAAAAGCTACTAAAGACAGTCAACCAACTCACAACTACTCTCAAAGACAGGGGGCATTTTTCAATCTCCTGTGGCACCAACAAAGTACAACCCAGTACAGCTAAGAACAACAGCTCAGAGTACAACACTACAACACAGAGAGACAATGCACAAAAAGAAAAAGAAAAAAAAAAAGAGGGAGAGCATGCCGACGATGCGAAAGCGCTCCATACGGCTTTCAGGGTCAAAAAGAAAAGCCTGACTTGAATGCAATAGAAGTAGCAAGTTGCTTCAACCCGCCTATTCATAGGCACCTTTGGGCGAGATCTACTCTGTGATCTTGGCTACCATTAGAAGCAATGGCTTTTCCCAGAGAGAAAATCAGATCTTATGATATACGAAGATAGAAAAGAATGATTCTAGACGAGAAAAGAGAAAGACAACAGGACAGCCAAGCCATTGACGAGCTTAGATTCTGACCCGCCTTGCTAAAGGGCATTCCCCCCTCTTTCTTTTGGAGGAGGCCTGCTACTAGAAGAGCTTATCAGACTATCATATGTTAGTAAGGAGTAAGGCTGGATCAGTTTTACTGTACGGCTGGTGTGGTTCACCGCACTAGCTAACGTCCAGATGTCTTGACCCACTAACTAAACTAAAAGCATTACCTATGAGGCAATGAGTTACCATATCAGAATATTCTAAGCCAGTGAAGGCCGCGCTGTTAGCGCTTACGCCTTTCACTAGCAAGAATATTGGAGTACATACCACGCTGTCAGCTTCCGATGAGAACTCTATCTCTATCGGTTTCGATCTACATCGTTACCGACTACCCCGCTTTCGCTCCGCAGCTTACCCACTGTAACCTCCTAACTAAAGAGAGGTGTACTACAGCGATAAACGTAGATCTATGGCCCACTTACTCCGGTGAAAACTCATTGATCCTATAATGAGGATGAGATGAAGTTTGAGCCTAGGTTCGAAGCTGTTTCACTCGAAACCGTTTTCTGGACCACGGGTGTCATCCCGCAGAGGTGTGGCTCTTAGTCATTAACTAAGTCGTTGATCTAACGCTTCTGCCACTCTATTCCTACGAATCCAAACGTAGGTTAGTGTCAGACTAGCCAGTGTGCACTCAATGCTTCAGTTCGCAATGACTGTTTACACATTGCAGCAGTCCATATCATAGTATGGCCGGTTCACCTTAACTCGTTCGAGAAATCGCGGTTAAGCGACGGTTATGCTCTTTGATAGACTGATCTATACCAAACGAAATTTCATCGCAGGTTAGTGATGACGTCGAGGTCGCCAAGTTCGGGTTGACCAGACAATACATCACTGCCTGCCTGGTTGCCCTAAGGTACATAAATATAAATGTGCCTTCCGTGCAGTCAACTGTCTGTTTTAAGCAAACAATGACTTTTCACTTCCAGCTCAGATACGCAGGAGAGGAACGAAGTACTCGAGCAAAGCGAGAGGAGACCTGCCTTTTCTTATGAGGACGGTACACTTGTAGATGACCCAGTCACATTTTCACAAGCCATAGGTGGGAAGGATTCCTCGAGGTGGTATGATGCTAAGGAGGATAGGAACTCCATGGAATAAGGTTTTGTTTCTTAGAGTTGCCTGAAGGAGCCAAGCCCGTAGGGTGTAAATTGATAAGACCAAGAGAGACTCCCAAGGTAGAGTAAGGTAGGGCCGGAAGCTCGCTTAGAAAAAGAGGACTTTCAAGCACTAGTACTCAGAATACCAACTAACAGCGGATCTGTTGTTACCTAAGATGAGTTGTTATAGAGAGGTTATCACATATCGGCTGTGAATGTGAAATCTATCTTCCCCTTCCTTTATTCCGAGTCAGGTTAGGAGGAATATTGGATTGGGGTCCATTGGAAGTTGCCTTAAGCGAGTGAGAGTACTTAAGCCTGCGAGCCATATGGATCAAGGGCGGCTAGAAAGCTAGTGCGTGAGAGCTATAAGTATGGGAATGGGAAGCTCTATCTTTGAAACCAGCTGTATAAGCTATCGGGCTCTTTTAAGCCTGCACTTAAGTATAATCCATCCTACTCTGTGAGAAAGTTTTGTCTTTTTAGCCAGTGGAAGGCCAGGCAAGTTCCCCTCTAGCGAAAAGCGTCCAGGTAGTATCCCTTCGAACCAGTTGCGGTCCTTCTTTCCGCCTTTCCTTACATAGTCAAAATGCTGGCGCACCTAGTCAGTTATAGGTATGGCCTATAGTAGCGGTCCAGGTGAGCAAATAGATTCCCTGCCAGATCTAGAATAAGCTCCGTAAGCCATTAAGAGTTTCCTGCCATACAGTTGCCTTCGGGTCACTTTTATACAAAAGCCAGTTTTTTTTGAAGCCTTTACATATTAGGTGAAGAATGCTAAGCCCATAGTTCCTCGCCCCAATCCAGCCCTATCAACTCCTGCTGCAATGTCAATTGGATAGCTAGAAACTGCCACTGGATCTCTAGATCTCTATATGGAAGGCAACTCAATAAAACTCCATCGATGGTCAAACATGTCCTAATCAAAGATAGTTTTTCTTTTGTAAAAAGAAAAAGGGAGGTGGAGAAGGTCCGGAAAGCATTCTCTATCTAAATGCCTGAACGAGAATATGAACAAAGCAAATCACAAAAGCTCTTTGAAAAGGTTCACTCTGAATGGAGGACTTTTCCAGCTATATGGAGATCCTTGATTTTAGGACTGGCCTCAGATAGGTTTGCCAGCTAGATGGAAGCTAGATGCCAGCAGACAATTAGGATACCAGCATGCCCAACTCTGCTTTCTTATTTCTGAACTGCATATCGTAATTATAGAATGTATAATGAGAGAGAGCTAGCAGTTCTAAGAGAGAATACCAGCGTTCAATAGGACTGTCATATGCGGAAGACATTCAAGTCCAGATTGAAAGAGAAGAGATGAAATATAAGGAAGGCAAGTCAAAGCGGAAACCTTAGCCGGAGCAGTAGCCAGAGAAGCAAGGCAAAAAGGGGTCTCAGGCATTCCAACTGCATGAACTCCAATCTTATCAATGTCACAGGGCTAACGCACACACAACCAATAGAATAACAGGCAGAAAGAAAGAAGTGGAGCGAGGATCTACTTTGAATTGGCTGTCAGTGAATCCCAAGTATGACATAGATAGACAGGCCGGCTAATGTCTAACCCTATCGCTCTTACCCATCCACCTTACGGTCTACTCGACCAGCGGAAGAGGACTCCGTGCCTGCTTTCCCATGTGCTTTGTGAACTAGCTCAACTGCTCTAGTTCCGGGATGAAGAAGACTTTGTCTATAGAAAAACCACTTGAAGGAAGTTGGAACTAGGAGTCCTAAAATCTTAATGAAAAGGAGCTTGGAGCAAGGGGATCAAGGCATTGATAGCTAGAAGAGGGAGGTTGGTCCAATCAATGAATTCAGTATACAAGAAATGAATGAGAGACCTCTGATGAGATTGCGAGCTTCACTTAGATAGAGAGAGCTTCGAAGCAAAAGCATCCGATTCTGCTAAAACAAAAAAAGCATACGAAGAAGTAGCAGATGATGAAGGAATTTCTGACTAAATTGACCGGATCTTACGAATGAATTTCCACATTCTAAAGAATGTCAGAAGCTAGCCGAAGGCACGCGAGAACAACTCTTTTCGCGGAGTCCCAGCAGCCGCCCAACCTACATTCATTGTTGGTCAAAGCTATTTGTTTTGATCTCCTACTGCGCGATCAAACTCTAAAGTGCTCTTTCATGAAAGGGAAACTAGGGTTGGTGTGGCTAGCCCTAAAAGCAGTCAATCCACTAAGAAAGGCACTAATAGCTATAGAAAAGAAAAACAAGAAGCAGGGCATGGACCTTATTCTACTATTGATCTTGTCCTCTGTCTCTTTCACTCCTGACCTGAAAGGCCTAGATTCAAGCTAAAAAAGAGGATTTGATAGAGTTTCAGCGGATTCAATAGCTGCCCATGAGTGCAAAAACAACAGCTCCTTCTCCAACAACCGAGTCTTCTTAACTGACTCCATCACCAGCAGTTTCCTTGATACTAGTGTCCTTACTGCGGGTATTCCTCCAACTGAAACTTTCTTTAGCGGTTCGTAGTGAAAGTGACTTTGTTAAGAGAATCTTTCCTTTCGGCTAGCAGGCTACGGGCAGATTAACCTAACAACAACTCGTGATAGTCAGTTTCTTTTCAGGTAATGAAATGTTCCTTCAGTCTGGTAAGCCTTGTGGAGGGCAGGTATCGCGCTCTATACGATTGTCATCTAAGTGGGCAGATGAAGGGCGGTGGGTGGGATAAGAGAAGTCAGTAAGATAGGTGCGTACAACAAGAACTAGACTTGCGTCGAGTAATTTCATTAGTCCAATACTTTGAGTGCTCTTCCTTCTCATTGCTGCCAGTTAGTCCCATTGATCTAGTGCCCCGTTTGATCCACACTACCCCATGGATAATTTCTTAGAAAGATGACGGAAATGCAGGTGCTGCACTAGTTCTTTCTGTTTCAAATGTAAGTGAATGCAACAAGGCTAGGACTCTCGAACGAATTGACATTTCGTGGGAATCCCAGTTGTAGGTTCCTACATTTATGATACAGGGAAAGGATTTGACCTAGCTTGCTTTGATCGGAGTTGAACGTAGAGGGAAGTCGTGAGTGAAGTAATAAAGAAGCGAATCGAGATGACAGGATCATTCTGTTCCTTTCGCCAATGCGCCTTTTTTCCGATCTGCATCGAGATATCATGTTCTTTCTCATTCTGTTTTGTGCGTGTCTACTATGGATTCAATTCATCTGCAGAGGGCACACATCACATCAGGAAAAAAGAAAGACGAGGTTGGTGTCAAGGCAAAAACGATTTGATCGAGATATAACAAATTTTCTATCTCGCAATCAACCCGGCTATTCCATTTCTGAGATTGAGAGTTCCGAGGCTTGGAATGAACCGGACGAAAGGGAAGCTTTATGGCAGGCTTTCAAAGGCAAAGAGCACATCAAGTAGCACCTTGATACAGCTATCGAACAATCTCATTTGCCTATATATAGAAATAGAATGAACAACCATAGGCGCGGAGCGAATCAAAGAAATTTCATCCACAGCTGCAGAAAGAACTCCGTTGGTCGGGAGGGGTGAGATCCCTCAGCGAAGGTTGTAGGCGGGTAAGCCTTTCATTCAAAAAGTGCTCGATAAGATAACATAGCACTCTTTTTTCGGTAGGGGGGAGTTGGGAGTGAACTAAAGCCGGGGTGGGTCGAGGTCGAGAAAGGCAGTTCCCTCGCCGGTCAGAATCCCACTAACTCTTCTTAGTTCAAACTACCTTCGACTGCTAACTATTAGCAATAGAATTTCTAGTAGTTTCTAGTAGGCTGCTAGAGTGAAGTAGGAGCCTAGCCCATGAAACTGAATGCCTTCTGTTAGGAATTTTTGACAAAAAGGAAAGGGGAATAAGGGCTCTCCTTTGATTTGAAGGAAGAGAATAAGCTGTCTTGTTTAGTGGCCTGGCCTTAAATAGCCACTAGCATGGGTGCCCGGTGTAGTTAGAGCCCGTGTAGGCATAGGGTAGGTAAGCAATCGCTCACTTGACATATATGAAAAAAAGAGGATACCTAGGTGGAACCATCTCTATCTATTCTCTATATCATAGAAGAAAATGAATTTCTTCCTATATCAATTGTACATTGAAATAAAAGAAGCCTTATC
>NW_021412183.1:0-3737 GCF_001605985.2 Dendrobium catenatum | reverse complement strand
TGCTATCATCAAAATCATGAACCATAGATCCGCAACAGTGGGCTATTGGCATGGGCTATAAATATTTAGATATTTTACAGCCTTTGAAAATCAATTAAACTTTGGGGGTTAGAGTGCTTAAATTGCCCTCAAATTTGAAGGGTAAACTCTAGAGACATGTCTAATCAATATGCAACTAACAGATCATGAACCTGTGGTCCTTTGGTTTAGTTTTGAGGTGATTAAAAAATCACTCATAAAGGGACAAGGGGTTTTGGCCTTGACTTTGGGTTTGGAGTTTTGTAATTGGTTTTGTCTTTGGATAGTCAACCTCATATCAAAATGAGGTCAACATTCCTCTAGTAGCACTGATGAAAACAAGATTATGTTCTTTAGGGTGCAACTTCGCTAAGTCAAAATCAAAGATCTTTGGTTTGAATTTATTATCGAGAAGGATATTATGAGGTTTGATGTTGAAATGCAGAATCCCCATATTACACCCCTAGTGTAAGTGCTAAAGTCTCTTGGCCACATATAGGGCAATCTATAGAAGTTTGTCCATTTTGAAGATTCTTTTTCCCCTGTTAGAAGCAAAATGTATTTATCAAGAGACTCATTAGCCATGTACTTATAAATAAAAGCTCGATAATATCCTTCAGCACAAAATCCAACAAGTTACACTACATTTACATGTTGAATTCTATATATAATTGATACTTCATTAATAAAATCCTCTCCATCACACATGGATTTTCCCAACACCATCACAACAACCATATAACCACCAGCTAGCCTTCCTTTATAGACAGACCAAAAGCCTCCTTGTCCTAACTTCTCTTTGAGATTGCTTGTAATTGTGATTATATCACTATATGAATATCTTGATTATGAGAGGGTTTTTTTTTTTATTTTGCAAGAACCTCTAAACAGTATCAGGAGGGTACCAAAAGCTTGACTAGGTTCTATGCAAGGAATGAAATAACACATAATGAGGCAAATAAAAATCTTCCAATTAGTAACAAAATAACAAGAATATAATTTAGCTGTCAGTTAGTCTTATACCTACAATTTCACTATTTAAGTGAAAGCATGTTCCCACCTAGCATTAATAGTGTTCTGTCCAATATTAAGAAAATTAATATTGTTGCATAGTTGGTTAATATTGACTGGTTGTGCTAATCTTGATGGAGACATGCCAGGAAATCAATTTCAAAACGAAAAGGCGATATCATATCATATAATGTAATTCCCATATCTTATTTATACGATTTGGTTGATTGACCATAAACAAAAATGCTAATTGATATGTTGATCACCTTTCAGGTGGAAAGGATACCTAATGTTTTGGAGGTTTCTACATGATGATGAGCAACTTCCTTCACCATGGCTCAAGATTATTTCTATGTAAGAGAGGAAAATCAAGCAGAAAAAGAATTGGGTGGTTATGTAATTTGATGGGAAGTTTGTCCTAATTATTGAATTAAATTTCCTTTTGATAAAAGTTTTATTTTTATTTAAATATTTAATTTTACTAACTTTTAACTGATCCCCTTTTTTTTACTTTTTGTAGACTAATTCAAGCGCTGCCAAACTTTGATCCCTACCTTTTTTTAATTTTTTTTGGGCGTTGGGGGGGGGGGGGGGGGGGGGGGATGCATGTGGATTCACTCAAAAAGTTTCTTCTGGCACTACATCACTCTTTTGTTTAATTTGATTTTCCTTACTTAACCGAAACAAATACATGCAAGAAATTGGAAACTATTCGGCCGCAACTTATGTTGGCTTGAAACCAGCAGTTATACTGCCACAAAAAAAAGTTTGAAGTTGTTTCAAACCCTTTCACAGTCTGCATAGTCTGCTGGCAAGGCATTTGCAACCATTGGAACGAGCTTGGTATGGCTTAGTTTTGACAAACAGTTAAACTACCTCTATCTTGAAGCTTTAACGACATTTTTACCAACACACAAATCGTAGAATAAGTAGCAGCGATTTAAACCGGTTCACAAAATGTTTTATATTAGTGGCAATTAAACACCACTAAAAGCTCTAGAATAGGGCCGTTATGAATTCAAAATAAACTCAAAGAGTCATAGTAGAGATGCAATTCACTGGTCCAAGAAAAGAATGAACACAAAAATTCTTTTTAGTGATTATTGAATATAGATAAAACAAAATAATTACTTACAGATGGCCACAATACACTAAAATGCCGGTTATTTGACAAAGATAGGAGAGCTGAAACAAATAAGGTATAGGCAAAGATAAACCTAGTGTTATAATTGAAGATTAAGAATCTGAAGCAAACAAAGAACTACCTATTACAAAAAGGCGTAAATATGAGTTAAATATGTACAATTAACCATCAGTCGCCTCTTTTATTTCTTAGGTGATTTTATTTTTGTTGAAATAGCGAAAGTTAACGTTCTTTTCATCAATGACTTCGACTTCGGGGACCCTTGTTTAGATCAGGGCTATGCCATTGTTATTCGTTACTCCATTGCCCAATGCTGCACTTCCCAAAAACTTGGAATTGCAACCATCCTCAAAATAACTCCTTTCTTATTTCAGCCAACACCAAACAAATTGTTTCAATGAGCTCATTAATCATACTCTCTTTTCAAAGTTTACACTCGTCCCATAAACGCGGTGAAAAGTCTTTTGCTCAACACAATTGATCCAGTACTAGTTCACTTTTCTTCAATTGACTTGACCTGGTGACCATATCATTGGGTCCCAAAGTCTTGCTTACAGCGTTATTTCCATTATCCTAAATAAGCTGGGACTTCTTTCAAAAACAACTACCCTTGAATCCATAAACGCCGGTGAAAAAATCTTTTGCTAACCCAATTGGCCAGTAAGTTTTTTCGGTGAATTAGTCAATTCAAAGCTGAAATTATGTATTAAATAAATGCTGGTTAAAAACTTCATTTGTAAAAGGGCTTTGCTGCTGTTCCAATTCACCCTTTTTGCAATTGCGTTGGTTCCATTCTCTCTTTGCTGGGATCTTCCCAATAGCCTTATGCTATTTCTCCAATGACTGCCCTCCTTCCATTGTGTGGAGAATATGGAGATCAAATTACCCCTTTACTCTATGAAAGAGCTCAATGTTGCAGGACAAGCAGGAGTGAGTGCAGAATCTGTCCTGCTCCATCCAACCAACGAGACAATTATCAACCCTCCCCTTTTCAGAAATCTTACGAGACAGTAAACATCTATTGACATTTTTGAAGGGATCATTATTTGAAGTTCTTCCATCAACATCTTACGATAGTTGCCACCATGGAGAAGAGGCATTCAAAAACGCCTAACGTCAACTCCTCTATTTTCGTATGCTCGCTGTGTCCGTTTTGTTCTAAGTTTAACTGCACAAACCAAGCTTAAGCTTGCAGGCTGACCAATCATGGAACGTAGTTGGGCCAATTCTTGCCTCAGTGAACAAAGTTTTCGTTTGATTTATTGCTCTGGGTATGATATATGAGAGAAAATTGACATAACCTTCCTCGTTTTCTGGCAATCGATAATTTACCGGTTGAAGTTCTTTCTATTCATACTTGCGTATCAACGATACAATATAGCGCAGAAAGGCGTGCAAGGACAAAGGGCTTGCTTTGTATTCCGACTACAGATGAGAATGATTCAGGCTTGTCTATTTAAGTTCATATGAAGGGAAAATTGTGGATAAATTTCATAAGGGATAAAAAATTTTGTTTTCCCTGAGATTCTCATGGTTGAAGTTTCTATCTATCTGATATCTTCCG
>NW_021412182.1:0-383 GCF_001605985.2 Dendrobium catenatum | reverse complement strand
TAATGAATAAATATGAGAGATAAAAAGTATTAAAATTTTTAATCAAATTAAAATATATTCAAATCAATTCGAAATAATTTTGAGTTAGGGTAACTTCCTCTATATTATTTTGAGCTCATTTAAATTTAGGATTTGTTCATTATGATTGTAGTATTTTATAATTTTAGTTGTGAAGTTATTGAGAGATAAACAATTTAGCTATTTATATTGCAAAAAATATTTTTTAGCTGAATGAAATTATAGTCAAGTCAGTTTTTTATAGTTTTCATTACGACACACCTAATCATGAGCTATATCCTCTATTAACAATTTTGATGGTTGGTATAATAAAAGGATTGAGAAAAAATTATGATGAATATTAAATTCACTTTAAAACGGCATCA
>NW_021412181.1:0-319 GCF_001605985.2 Dendrobium catenatum | reverse complement strand
AAAAATATATATATTTTTCCAAACCCGCAACGCTGTAAACGATGAAGGTTAGATAGTGGGATTATTTCGTTACACTTGCAAGCTACAAGCTGGGCCAATTTTAGCACGTAGAAATTCATATAGGTGGTTTTACCTGATAAAATTTCAGAAGGGCACATAAATGTTTTTAGAATTTTAATATTATTTGTAAAAAATTATATTATATGCATATTATCGCTAAAATTTTTCATTTAACAAGCTAAATATCTGACTTTTTAATTATATATTTGTTGCGTCCAGGAGCATTCGCGGCGGTAGAGAAATATAAAGTTTATCGTCT
>NW_021412180.1:0-339 GCF_001605985.2 Dendrobium catenatum | reverse complement strand
TCTCTCTCTCTCTCCCTCTCTCCATCTCTCTCTCTATCTCTCTCTCTATCTCTTACTATCTCTGTCTTGCTCTCCCTCTATATATATCTCTCTCTATCCCTCTCTTTATCTATCTCTCTCCCTCTCCCTCTCGCTCTCTTGCTCTCTCCCTTGCTCTCTCTTGCTCTCTCTTATTCTCTCCTGTTATTTCTCTAGTTTGCTCTATCTAGCTTGCTCTCACTTGCTCTCTCTCTCCTGTCTCTCTCCCTCTCCCTCTTTTGCTCTCTCCCTTGCTCCCTCTTCCTCTCTCTTGTTCTTTCTCAAGCTTGTTCTCACTTGCTCTCTCTCTCTCTCTCTCTC
>NW_021412179.1:0-211 GCF_001605985.2 Dendrobium catenatum | reverse complement strand
CCTTTATTATACACGTTCAAACCATCAAGTCTCCCAACCATGCCTTAGTCTTTGTATACAACAAGAGTCATACATCATATTACTCTTATTGCAATTACATTTTTTTTTTGTAATTAGTTGATTTAATATATGATAAATTTAAAGTAATTTAGCTAGCGTTCATCAATTCCTTGAACCATGGGTCCTAATACACCTCTCTCTCTCTCTCTCT
>NW_021412178.1:0-216 GCF_001605985.2 Dendrobium catenatum | reverse complement strand
AGGAGGCAATGAAGTTGGCACAGCTGGTAGAAAATCAAATAATCTGGAGAAGGGAGTCAGGAGCAGCAGCTCAGGAGACTCTTACAAGACTACAACCACTCTTTTAGCACCAAAGGGGCCTGCATCGGTCAACAATAATGAGATCACCAGGGAGAAGCCAGTAGGAAGAGGGAGTGAGAATAACTTCAAGAAGCTCACTGAGACAGAATTACAGGA
>NW_021412177.1:0-1578 GCF_001605985.2 Dendrobium catenatum | reverse complement strand
TTTTATTTTACTTTTATTTAAATGAATTTATTTAATTATTATTTAATTAAGGGTAATTAAATATTAATAAAAGTTAAAAGAACATTGAATTTGGATTTTAAATTTCAATTATTATACATTTGATTTAGAATTTATTGAAGTTAATTTTGTTTTTTTTTAAATTTTGTTTGATTTATCCAAATTTATTGAATTTAAACCCTTAATGTACGGTTAAGTTAATTTAATTATTATTTAAAGCTCATTTAATGTCAAATCAGTGTACATTTAATCATGGGGTGTATGACATAAAGTTTTGTTTGTTAATATTATTTCAATAAAAAATAAACGTATGTGTGAATCTTAAATTTGGCTGAAGTTTACTGAGGCAACCCTTAATTGTTATCCTTAAGTATCACTATGTTGTATAGGATTGAAAACAAGTTCATTAACCATTGTTCATATAAATACACACAATCACATCACATCAAACATAGTGTGCTAAATCTAAATAGCAAAAAAATAAATGAATTTCCAAATATTTAAGTCAAATCATGATTTAAGTATTTGGAAATTTAATTCAGAGACAATGATATGACGGATGGGTTCAATAAGACTAAGATATATTAATGAGAAATCACATATCAACTTAGTTAAAATTGATCCCAACTTACTGAGGATTTGGAGAATATTTAATGGAAATAGGAATTCAATGACATTGAAATTATTCTCCAAATAATCAATAACTCCCCATAGATCTATTTTTCCCTGCTAAAGCTCTGTTTAATGATTCTAATGGGTATTTATATGAAAGAAATGATTTGAAAATGCATTTTTGATGAATTTTAAAAATTAAAGGTAAAATTAAGACATGATTTTATAAATTTAATTACCAATAAAATAAAGCTTAAAAATCTAAGAAAATTAGTGGAGATCATAAACATGCTTCAAAATATTTACACAAAATTTTAGATTATTCATATGTTTATTTACCAAAAAATTAATTCAAAATTGAAAGTTATATAATTTAAATTATTCATTATTTATATAAAAGTTTTATCTGATTTTAATTTTAAATAAAAGTTGATTTTATTCTTGTCAAAATGAGGTATCATTTGTTTCATTTGGATATAAAAATGAATTAGATATAATTTTTTTAATTTCTATTAACTAAATGCATTAAAAACATTTTAAATTAATTTTATTAAATTAACTAATGGCAACGGTGGGCCATGCGGCCCTTCTATGTTTGTTGGATCAAAATACGCGTCAATCATTGCATGGCAGTGCATTGATTGCTGATGATTGTGTTGTCGATAATCATTTTCTTTTAATGCATGGCGGTGCTGGCTGTCACGTGGCTTCACTTATCAGCAATAACGTTGTACTGCTACCATATGATCTTATGCTATTTGGAATTAACAGTAGTGATGCTATCATAAGACAATACGTGTAATTAAGCTACACATGATTTGGACAAAAGATAGAATGATGAGATCCAGCCCTATTTGTTTGAACTCGTTCAATAATAATTAGGATGTTAAGCCTAATTAAATGTCCTAAGGCTAACCAAGAGGGGGGGGGGAATTGATAATTTAAAAA
>NW_021412176.1:0-278 GCF_001605985.2 Dendrobium catenatum | reverse complement strand
ACTCTGATTCTGATTTGATATATGTCCGTATAAGTTTTAATTTTTGATTCTGTTCTGATTCGAGATCTGATTCTGTTCCGATTTCTGTTCGGATTTCTGTCTGATGAGTTTAGTTTTGGATTCTGAGAATTTTGATTGGAGGTTTGTTGATTTGTTAAGCTGTTGAGCTCACTCTTGTTTTCTGGTGGTTTTCAGGTTCTGGGAAAGGGAAGGAAGTCCAGGACTAGAGTTCTGAGTCTTTTCAGTATAGGTACTTTTGTCCTTTTGATTTTTTTTGT
>NW_021412175.1:0-467 GCF_001605985.2 Dendrobium catenatum | reverse complement strand
CACTCCTAGCAAGGAGAAGGTAGAGGAGAAACCAATAGTAAAGAAGGGCAAGAAATAGTTTCAAAGAGCTTTCTGGGCAGACTCAGCTTTAGACTCATCTGAGATTGAAAAAGAAGAAGAAGTCATTAATCTTTGCTTGCTGGTAAACAATGTAGATCACTCAGATCAAGAAGAGGTATGTGACTTAACCTATGATGAATTATTTGAAGTTTTTGAACACATACATGATACATATAGGAAAATGAAAAAGATGCATGCTAGTGTAAGCTTAGAACTGGAAGAACTCAAGAAGGAACATGAAATCTTTAGTAAAGATCATGCTTTAATAGATGACAACCACATGAAACTACTTGATGAATACGATGAATTGAATAAAAATTTTGAAAACTTAAAAACATTCTATGCAGAACTTGAAAAAGAATTTAAAAACTTTAAGGATGAATTTGAGAGCAAAGCATATAGAATCA
>NW_021412174.1:0-639 GCF_001605985.2 Dendrobium catenatum | reverse complement strand
ATCCTGCCCACATCTCATACCCGGTAATGGATCTTTTAGCTCACACCTCCCTTTATTTCATCCTGTCCATCTGATGATCAGGATCCTTCATTTTTCTAGTCTGTGTTTTTCTGCTGGTTGTTTCCTTTTTTATGTAGTTTGCTTATTAGTCTTTATTTGTTGTGGTGTTTTCTTTTGTTTTTGGACCCTCTTTTTGTGATGACAAAAGGGGGAGTAGGGTAAGGTAGGAAAAGTTGTTGGGTTTGTAACTTTGAAATTCTAATGGACCTTTTTGGATATTTTTCTACTTGTGTTTGCCATCATCAAAAAGGGGAGATTGTTGCAAATTTATTTTCATGACTTATGTTTTGATGATTGACAAACACTATTTCTCTTAGACTTCTTAATGCTTCTAACTTTTCAGGAATCGAAGATCGGACGAACCGACAAAGCCAGTTCAGGAGTGCATAGGTTTAAGGTTGAGTCAGCCTGTACTTTTGTTTTTTAATTCTTGAGTCTACTTGTAATGGTCAAAGAGACTGATGCTAAGTAATCCTAGACACACACACTTGAGAGACTTAGAATTACTGTTTTTACTCATATCGGCCAGGACGATTTTTTATATTGGCCTGGACGATCAGGCTTAAAACAGAAAGTCTA
>NW_021412173.1:0-941 GCF_001605985.2 Dendrobium catenatum | reverse complement strand
TTCCCTGGGTATTTAAAAGGTACTACCTTTAGACCAACTGGTTATAGTTGGAAGAAGAAAATGAAAGAGTTCTGTTCTCAAGTATGATCCTGAGAGGCTGATTATACATTTATATGGAAAAGCTTCTTGATCACAATTCACAGGTGATCTTGTACTAATTGAAAGATTCTGCCTTCATGACTTCAAATTTTCCCATGGAGATGTTGTGATTTTCCAGTAAGTTGAATGACCATTTGCTGTTGCTTTTAGTTTATTAAAATGTACCCGAAGAAATTCTTCTGCGTTATTTTGTATTCATGCAATTGCATCTTTTTTATTTTTTTTACATATTGCAGGTCTCCAAGTAATCACAAGCAAATATATGTCAAACGTTTGATAGCTTTGCCTGGTGAATGGATTCGTGTTGCCTCTGATATGTTAAAAATCCCTGATGGGCATTGTTGGGTTGAGGGTGACAATTCATCTTCGAGTTTAGATTCAAGATATTTTGGCCCAGTAAGTTATCCTAGAACTGTTTACCTTTTTCATGTTGCTGTAAAATGCAAGCTAATTTTGGATGCAAGACAATTGAAATGGAATGCTAGTTATTGTGAAGTTGAAGACAATATGATAATTAACTTCATTCTATAGATGCATGCACATCTTAGTTTATGGAAAACTTATTTTAAAACGTGGAAAAATCCATACTCCATACTTTTTGTTTGGAAAAAAAAGTTGAAAAAATAACAATAATTGAATTTGCTCTACAACATAAGAACAACTTTAGGGATCATATCTATCAAGTCTCGTGATTATATGACAACATAACATCGTGAAGAATTTATTCATAATTAACACTTTTATTTAGTTCATTTAAACTCTAAACATTATGAAATAGAAGTCTGAAAAGTCTCAGTAGATTCACTCTGTTAGGCCGGCACTTGAGCCGGCTGGACCGGTCC
>NW_021412172.1:0-228 GCF_001605985.2 Dendrobium catenatum | reverse complement strand
GCTTAATAAATGGTCAAAAAAAGTTGCAGTTCAATAGTTTTTTGTTACTGTCTAACTCTTAAAACATAGATGAGAACCAATAGCTTTGATTTCACTCTGAATTTCTTTTTGTGCAGAGCCTAACCGGTTGAAGAATTATCATTTTTCAATCAAATGAACCACAGCCTATTAAATTTTGTTTTATTTGATTAATGTTGTGAGTTGGTATAAAGTTGAAATCATATTTTG
>NW_021412171.1:0-245 GCF_001605985.2 Dendrobium catenatum | reverse complement strand
TGAAGCCTCCGAGGTTTGAGGGCGCTGTTGAGCCCAGCGCTGCTGAGGAGTGGCTGAGGAGGCTGGAAAAGACCTTTGACGGTATGCAGTGTCCTGTAGACAGGAAGGTCCCATTGGCAGTGTTTCTGTTGGATGGAGAGGCTGAGCACTGGTGGGTTGGCCAGCAGGAGGCCAAGTTTTAGGGAAGATTGAACTATTTGATCACTTGTGAAGAGTTCACTGAGGTTTTTCGAGATTGGTTCGTT
>NW_021412170.1:0-421 GCF_001605985.2 Dendrobium catenatum | reverse complement strand
ATCACACAACCTGTTACACACACCTAGGCTGGTTTAGCTAAGACACTACTTTTAGCTCTAGGTCAGGCTTACATTTTCTCTTATTATTCAATGCTTGTTACATACACATGTTCTATTAATGTAATTATTAAATTTCCTGTTAGCTGTATTTAATTTCTTATTAGTTATATTTTTGTTAGTTACCTACACTTCTTTTCTGAACGGCATCTACGCTCATATATATATTTCTCTGTTGTCTTTTCTTGCGAGATACATTAGAGCTTAATGATCGGGAACTGAACGCGACCGTCTGCTTACAAGCTTTTGAGTGGCAGCGCCACATACAGTCAGGTATAATCTCTGCAACTTGTAAAGCAAATTCTTTTAATTAGATATCCGAACTGATTCACATCACACACTGCTTGTTAATAGGTATTCTAGT
>NW_021412169.1:0-212 GCF_001605985.2 Dendrobium catenatum | reverse complement strand
AGATATTTAAATATTTATATATATTTTTAAATCTATTTTAAAATATATATTTATCTAAGTTTTTTAAACTTTTGAGAGATCCCTTGAAATTTTAAATGTGGATTTTAACATGTTTGAATAGAAATTATGGGGAGTGATTAGTTTTTGCATGTTTAGGAAACACACACCACATAGCCTAAGGCTCTCTTAGATTTAGGTGTTGAATGTGTTTA
>NW_021412168.1:0-2349 GCF_001605985.2 Dendrobium catenatum | reverse complement strand
GCGCTATTAGGAATGTTAGGTTTTTTTTGTGAGGCCCGCGTGACATTTTTATATTCAAAAAATTATGAAAAAAATTTAGAAAATTTGAGAAAATTCTTTAAATTTATGGAATATTCTTTTCTTCTCAAAAAGGTTATAAATACCCCCCTAGAGCTAGAGGGAACTTGCACCTTCTTCTTTTCTCCCTTTGACTTTCTTACAGTTGACGCATTTTGCTATTTTATGTAGGTGACTTTCCCTACTCAATTCAGCGTCCCGCATCTTGCACAGAAGTTGAAATTTTCTCTTCTTTTCTCCAATTTTTCTTCTTGCTCTGGAGGTCTTCCAATGTTTTTCGTAGGTGACTATCCCTACTTATATTCAGTGCTTCTCTTTAGTATAGAAGAAAAAATTTTCTCCTTTAACTGTCTTCACCTTTGGCTATTTTCGTACAGTCGGGATATTTCGTTGCTTTTTATAGGTGACTTTTCCTACTTAAATCGGCGTCCCTCTTCTTGTACAGAAGTTAGAAATTTCTTGGCCTCGTTTCTTTTCTTTCTCCTCCCGCATTCTAACTTTCTTACAGTTGAGGCATTCCCTTATTTTTTGTAGTAGGTGACTTTTTCTACGCAAAATTCAAGGCCTCTCTCCTGGTGTAGATGTTAGAATTTTTGTAACATTTTCTTTTCTTTTCTTTTGTTCTAGTCTTCTTCTTACATTAGAGGCATTCCACTGTCAAAGATAGGTGACATTCCCCTATCAAGCTTCAGTGCCCCTCTTCTGTGTAGAAGGAGATTTTTTTTTAGGTCTTCCATTATTGGAGATAGGCGACATTCCCCTATCAAACTTCAGTGTCCCTTTCTTGTGTAGAAGAAGTCGCGATGAGAGACTATCTTCTAAATAGATAACCCATGACAAAAGGAGATCAATTGCTTCTTCTATGTGAGGATGATTTGAGAAAATCTAGCGGTAATAGTGTCCGGGAGGAGAACTAGTAGACTTTCAATGCTATTTGAGAAGAAGTTCGTCGGCAATGGACGATCGAGTGGAAGTCTATTGGCAGTCAACAACTGAGTGGAGAGATGAAGAAGAGAGTTGGATGGTGTGCTACTAAAAGTAGTTTGAGCAAGAAGCTGATGATGGCTGATATGAAGTAAAGGATCAAAGGCAAACATCGGGCAAAGGGTCGATGATGACAGTTGTTTAGTTGCATTCTGCTAAGGTGATATGTATCCATATTGATATGTGCAGACATCAGATTTTCCTTTCTTTAAAGAAGAAATTGTAGGAGATGCTTGTGTGAAGCAGAGAAGGAGTCACTTAAATCCACAAAGGATATTTGACTATGGTAAAGTTTCTTGTTGCTTAATGATAGTAGCTTGCACAAATGATGTCACTGTATTTTTTTTTTTCAAATTCTTGCAAAAATAAATTTGATGTACACTTTTTGCAATGTAATTTCAATGATATTGTATATGGAGTTGAGAACTTGTCCTTCGGAGCAAGCTGAATTGTTTATGCATCTTTGAGTCATATTTTTGATATATTGCACCTCATATTTTTGGAAGCACCGTTAGACTGTTAAGGTCTTTATATGAGTAATAAATTTATCAATCACTTACTTTCGTGGAATCTTTATAGAGAGAATTTTATTCACTCAGAGCTTTGCTCGATGATGCTTACCTCTATATAAGATGTCACGATAATCCACTAAGGATGTATGACATATCTGAGATTATATGTCAGAGCCCTGCTCGATGATTTTAACCTATATGGAAGAGATCAAGAGAATCATGTAAGAATGTGAGACCTATCCGATGTTGTATTTCAGAGCCTAACTCGATGACATTAACTTATATGGAAGAGGTCGAAAGAATTCAGAAAGGATGTGAGACCTATCCAAAGTTGTATGTCAGAGCCTTGCTCGACGACATTAACCTATATAGAAGAGATTGAGAGAATCCACTAAGGATATAAGACCTATCCGAGGTTGTATGTCGGAGCCTTTGCTCGATGACGTTAACCTGTGTGGAAGATGTCAAGAGAATCCACCAAGGATATAAGACCTTTCCAAGGTTGTATGTCAGAGCCTTTGCTCAACGATATTAACCTGTGTGGAATAGGTCGAGAGAATCCACCAATGATATAAGACCTATCGGAGGTATATGTCAGAGTCCTTGCTCGATAACGTTACCTGTAATATCAAAAATCTGCTCCAGGATCGTCCAGGACGATCTGGGATCGTCCTAAGATCGTCCTGGGACTATCAGTTGAGAAATTGCTCCAGAATTTGCCCAGATTTGCTCCAGGTGATTTTTTGTAAGCATCGTCTAGGCCGATCGAGGCTTCGGCCAGGCCGATTTGCACTGT
>NW_021412167.1:0-566 GCF_001605985.2 Dendrobium catenatum | reverse complement strand
AACATAATGACTTTGTTTTTACTTGCTTTGTGTGGGAAAATGAAATTATTACATTAGAAATAGTATCAAGAGTTTAAAAAAAATCTAGCGAGAACCAAATGAGCTCTTCGTTGTATTCCACTTAGAAGCAATTCAAAAAACTTATACACTTAAACTTAAGTGTGTAAAATAGTACAATAAAATATTGGAAAAACTTTTCAAGTGCTAAAACTAAATGGGATCTTTTTGAACACTATATTTAACTGTTTTATGAACTTTTGTCTTGATAGGTCTAATAATCTTGGTAGATTAAAATCTGCATGTGTTGCACCTTTCATACTAGAAAAACTAATATGCATAATTCAATTGGGTGGTTATCCTTTCCTGAATATGAGCTCTTCTCCTTCTTATTCTTAAAGAACGTAGCGGGCCCAGTGAACATAACCGCTGACCGGGCTCTGAATCTGTCCAAAAGTCGAATCTCTCGGGCAAAACAAGAAGTATTGTTAACCAAGGAAAAGAACTCGAGATTCCCGATCCCTGTACAGGCTTCCCCGTTCTAATCTTTTACGTTGCTCATAATCAGC
>NW_021412166.1:0-436 GCF_001605985.2 Dendrobium catenatum | reverse complement strand
GATCCTTAATGACCTCATACAAAAATGAGGTCAACAACTCTAAATGAAGATGCATTGGTTTTGTTATAAAAAATTTATATATTGCACTCTTGCTTCATATGATAGTAAAGAACTAGTTCGCACTGTATGTGTTAGGTATTCATCTGACAATGTCACATGAATTAATTCTTCCATAAGAGAAGCCCTTTATATCATATCATCATTTTGAAGATCAAAATTCTCAATACTCAAAGTTATTGATGATTGTTTTTTAGCATGCCTAAGATAAAAAGTTTAAGCAACTTGTTGGTTTCCATGTACTTCACCAACCCTAACTTGAGTTAAAAAATTTATTTTAAGATGCGACATAAAAGCAACAGCTCCAAAAATTGATTATAAGGGTCTCCCAAATATAGCATCATATGTTGATTATGATTTGACTACTACGAATTGAATC
>NW_021412165.1:0-295 GCF_001605985.2 Dendrobium catenatum | reverse complement strand
CAATCTCCCCCTTTTTGATGATGGCAAAACAATTATTTTTTGTAGGAATTCCAATTCTAAATATCTCCTTAAACTCCCCCTGAATTGATGAATACATGAAATGTAAGGAGGCATATTTTTTTTTTTTTTTTAATTTTGAAGTTTACAATCAAAACACACAACTACAATAAGAACAAGCAAAAAATAAAATAAAAAAATAAATAAAAAACAAACAAAATAATTTCTCCCCCTTTTTGACAACAATAAAAAGTGAAGAAGAAAAGAATGATAGAAATGTAAGTAGAAGTATGAAATT
>NW_021412164.1:0-526 GCF_001605985.2 Dendrobium catenatum | reverse complement strand
TCATTATTGGCTTAAATGTTAAAAAAAGAAAATTACTAAAAAATAATTTTAAAAACAATAAGAAAACCGTCACAAACAAAATCTTAAGATTCATTTTGGATAGTTTTTAACTATTATGTTTTAACTAATTTCTTTCTTATAGAAAATAATAAGATAGCTATCCATAATGAGGTCTTAATAATTATGTAATCGTATTTTTTAATGGTATGTATTAATAGCTTTTTGTTGGCATATATTTTTGTTTTGGTAAATATATTAATTCATTCTAATTAGTTATATATTTAGAAATAGGGAGAACATAGCAGCAGTGATTATAAGGTTCTTATAGAAATTTTGATCCAAACTTTTGCATCTATTCAATCGTGACCTAAGATAAAGTTGTCCTTACATAAATTTTGAACATGAAACACAGTTGTCAAAATTTGTCCCAAAAAAAGTCAAAGATATTAGTGATGGACAATGACCATGACAATCATTTAATTGGGTGCTAATAGATATATTTTTACTTTCGTAGGCCTAACATATC
>NW_021412163.1:0-412 GCF_001605985.2 Dendrobium catenatum | reverse complement strand
AGTTTTTTGGACCATTTGTATAATAGTGGCTTTTTAGTTGAAATTATAAAGTTGTATATTGTATTGCTTAGAATTATATTGATTTAATTCTATCGTCTGACTTTTAGTTCCCGCATTGCTAAGTCGAGCATCCGGGCTGGGTCGTGTCAGCCACCGTCTAATTTAGTACCAATGAAGATACTCCTTTATCATTTCCTTTACTGTAACATTTTCCTTTTAACGTGCAAGGGTACATTGCGTTCCCAGGCAGTACCATAAGGGGGTGAGCTTCATCAGTCAATATGCACATACAAGCATACTATATCATATCATTTTATTTTACTTTGTTCACATCATTTCATATTGAATTTTATAATAAATATCATGATAATATATGATTTATGATATCTTTTAATTAAACATGATCAATTGT
>NW_021412162.1:0-262 GCF_001605985.2 Dendrobium catenatum | reverse complement strand
ATGCCTCCCTTTGTGCTCACGGCACCAGAACGAATATGCTTATGTGCTCACGGCACCAGAACAGATGTGCTTATAGCACCAGAACAGAATTCATCGGATCCGGAACAGAATAGATATCTGATTTCAGATTGAGCTCATTTCAGATTTCCCAGACACTAACTGAATCTCTTAGGATTCAGGCCCCTTATATCTCCCTTGTAATAGCATATACATATAGCATATCATTTCAGAAGAAATACGGACGAATTCAGAAATCAGACAA
>NW_021412161.1:0-248 GCF_001605985.2 Dendrobium catenatum | reverse complement strand
AAAATAACCCTTAATAAATAAATATTTGAACTCAAACCACATTCTACCCTTCAACTTTTAACAAACCCAAATGTTTGTCAACCTTAACAAATTACCCAGCATAAGATCTACCCCAACCACACAACCCTTAACACACACTTTAGTTGATTTGCTATGACATCCAACTCTATCTAGGTTAGACAGGTGTTTACTTTATCATTGTGTGCCATATTTTTTTAAGATTTTATTGCATGTTGTGATTGAAGTTG
>NW_021412160.1:0-464 GCF_001605985.2 Dendrobium catenatum | reverse complement strand
AAAAAATCGGATCAAGTTTGGGTTGATCTGGAAACTCGAAAATGACCAGAAATGACACAGCAAAAACATGTTTGCCCCTTTATGACAGCACCTACCCGCGCTTGCCCAAGTCTGACCTCTCCTGCTCGTGTCTGCTCGCGTCTCCAGCCCACTGTCTTGCCGTGTTGCATCACTGTCGTGTCTGCCTGATGTCTTATTGCGTCGCATCGCGCCACCCTCCCGCTGTTGTCGTCTTGCCGCGTTGCCCGGATCCCTCCCACAGTCTTGCCGCATCACACTGTTGTCGCCAGTAGCATGATTTGGCTGAATAAGCGTGCGAACAAAGGGTTGGCGACGGACTAACAGGTCGGGTTGGGACCCTAACCCAAAGCGGGTGGGGTTCGGGTCCGAAAAATTAATCCGTTTGTAAAAATGGCTCGGATTTGAATCGGGTTGAATATTACCAGGTCATATTCGAGTTTGAC
>NW_021412159.1:0-569 GCF_001605985.2 Dendrobium catenatum | reverse complement strand
GTCCGGGGCCAAATTTAATGATTTTAAATGAACGACATATAGATCATCCAGGACGATCAAGTGTATCGGCCAGGACAATATTCATAAAATTCATCGGCCAAGACGATGTTCATAAAATTGATCGGCCAGGACAAAAAAGTTATCGGCCAGGACTATGAACATGATTACAATAGAGTTCGATTAGATCGTCCAGGACGATAATGGATTGTCTAAGATGAAGAATTGTAGTAAGCACAGAGAAGTTTAGCAGATGGAAGTTTGAAGGGAATTTGTCTTATCGTCCAGAACGATAAAAGTATCGGCCTGGACGATTTGACTAGAATTTGAAAATTAATGAAAGATGGGGATGATCAAAGCTCTAAAAAATAAAATAAAATAAATGTAGAAAAAAAGAAAAAGAATAGTAGTAAAAAGCTAAAAAACAAACAAATAAAAGAAAAAACAAATATTTTTTTTTTGTAGCAAAGTATTTCATATGAGAAAGTATCAAAAAATTTAAACCTTAGAGTTCCAAGAGATTAAGGAGTTTAATAAATCCCAATCAGAAGAAGGTAGAATATCCGATTCTT
>NW_021412158.1:0-274 GCF_001605985.2 Dendrobium catenatum | reverse complement strand
ATTACTTGAGCGTCGGGCAAAATTCTGGCGTCACTCGGGTGTCGGACAGAATTCTGGCATCACACGAGCGTCGGGCAGAATTCCGGCGGTAGTGGTGGAAGTGTTTCTTCCCTGCAATCTCTCTCTTCTTCTCTTCTTGCTTCAACCCTCTTCTCATGAGAAATGAGGGGTCTATTTATAGATATTCTGAAATGTCATGGCTTGTAAATAGGTGAGAGATCAGGGGTAAATAGGGAGTGGTCAGATGGACGGGCGATATTGAATCCCTTGGTTG
>NW_021412157.1:0-239 GCF_001605985.2 Dendrobium catenatum | reverse complement strand
GGTCGAATGGACGGCCGATATTAAATCCTACGATCGTTCACCGTTCGTTGGACATTTGAAGGCCTTAGTGATGTCGGAATTCGGCGATCTTGGGCTCGTTGGATTCGTCTCGTCGATTCGTTCGATTCGAGTATAATATCGTTAAAATTGGAGACCGTTTGGCAACTCAAATTGTGGTTTGAACCTTCCAAAAGCCCTTCGGGTCCTTGATTTGTACTCATTTGGACTCGGATTGGGTT
>NW_021412156.1:0-245 GCF_001605985.2 Dendrobium catenatum | reverse complement strand
GTGATCTCCATCTATCAAATATTAAAATTTCAATAAAACCCCTTGAGGCATTGTTCATTCAACATGATGGCAATGGTGAGCTCAAGTGGTATCATTGTGCTTTGGTGTTGAGTAGTTTTCATATGTCCTATAGACTCGTGTAGACCCTACTATCTGCTGGAGTTGGGTAGGCTCTATGCCAATTTAGTTGAGTGAAAAAGATGCAAAGTTCAACCAAGTATTAAAAATGATATTATTTAAAGTTT
>NW_021412155.1:0-275 GCF_001605985.2 Dendrobium catenatum | reverse complement strand
CTAATCTCCACTGAGATTATCTGCTATTTTGAGTAATAAGATTGAAGGTTGTAATGGATTGTACAGATTATTTTATCCTGTTCTGTGTTGCTTGGATCACAATAAAAATTATGTGCATATGTTTTTATTGCACCGCGTTAAGTTGGATATGCTCAAAATAGAATTTGGGCTATTTTAGTGAAATATGTTTTTAAGAGTAAAAATTATATGAGAACTTTTTTATGAAATTTGTATGAGGCTGAGAGTGATCGTTATATATTGAATGATTCATAAAA
>NW_021412154.1:0-237 GCF_001605985.2 Dendrobium catenatum | reverse complement strand
TAGTCATCAATGCAATATCATCTTCATCCTCAGGTTGAGAGTGTTCACTCTCTGACTCTTCCACTTTTAGTGCAATATTTTTCTCCTTTCTTGGTTTACCTGCATCAATCTTTATTTGACTTACTCTTTGCTCATAAGCAATGAGTGAACTAAGAAAATTGTCAATAGAGTAAGTGTTAAATCTTTAGACTCTGTAATTACAGTAATTTTAGCATCATAAGCAGTAGGTAAACATCG
>NW_021412153.1:0-240 GCF_001605985.2 Dendrobium catenatum | reverse complement strand
AAAAGTAAAATACATAAAATAAAAATTAGAATGAGCACACCTAAATTTTATAGTGGTTCGGTCAAACAAATACATACGTCCACTTCTCGGATTCCTCCTCTCTATGTATTTTACTAAACCTTTAGTGACTACCCTTTAGCCCCCACAGTTAGGCAGAGAGGCCCTTATAAAATCTCTTCCACCAATCCGATACGGCAGATGATCGTAATCTTTTCACCCTCCTGATGAGGCAGATAACCT
>NW_021412152.1:0-477 GCF_001605985.2 Dendrobium catenatum | reverse complement strand
TAAATGGTTTTCACATTTTGACATTAATGTGGAATCCCTTATCATTCCAATTTAGATTTATTTCTCTAACATTCGCCCTCATCTGTTCTCTACAGAATTCTTCAAGGGTTAGGTCCCTTTTTGTCCGACCCTTAGGACTAATAATGCTACTTCTAACAAAACTAGATCCTCCATTGCTCGTGTCCTCGTAGAGCTAGATGTTACAAAGAGGTATCTCGATCAGGTATGGCTTGGTTCCAAAACTATGGATGATAATGAGTTTTTTATGATTATGTTCCTCTAGACCCTAGAGACCGTGAATGTGATTCTTCTCCTGATGGTTTTTTGACTCTTAATTGTTGTGAGGGTGCTAGTGCTTCTATTCTTAAGGGTGATGATATGTCGGGAAATTTGGTAATGGCTGAGGTTCTCATATCAGTTCTTTCTAATGATGCTTTGCGAACTCACCTAACTTGTAATGTGAGAAATTATGAGGTC
>NW_021412151.1:0-299 GCF_001605985.2 Dendrobium catenatum | reverse complement strand
ACTCAATTCACAAGCCACCAGAATGTCAACCAGTTCGGACGGTGGCGAAAATCGCAACCCCGCTTTCAAGCTAAACTCGTACACCGTCACATATCCTCGAGGAGGGAAACAGGCGCGCTCAGATCTTGCTGGAACCCTCATCACCATGTCATTAGGATAATGGAACTTTTTCCTAAAAGAGATAAAGGAATCTTCTGTAATAGTATAAATCACGTCATCAACTTTTTTCACCTTAGAAGACTTCTTTGAACCCTCTGAACGAGCAGCAGGACGATCTCCCACGACGGACACATCTTTGG
>NW_021412150.1:0-270 GCF_001605985.2 Dendrobium catenatum | reverse complement strand
TCAAAGATTCCTTGGACTTTCAGGTGTCCAAAGAGAGTAATTCATTCTCCCAACTTGGATTTGAGAGCATGAAAATGGGTTTAGATGCTTTCCTACAATCTTAGCTTGTAGGAAAGGAAAAGGGAAATGCAACTTAGAGGTTGTAAATCATGAATGCCCATGAACATTTGGTGTTCAAAGGGGAATTCATCCTCTCAACTAGGATTTGGAAGCATGAAGATGGATTTGGGTACTCTCCTACAATCTTGACTTGTAGGAAAGAGAAAAAAA
>NW_021412149.1:0-285 GCF_001605985.2 Dendrobium catenatum | reverse complement strand
TACAAAGTGCTTCACAATTACCAAATCAGTCCTGAGGGCCTATGCCCAGCTAAGTGGGTACCGAGGGGTAGTATTACAAATCATTGATAAACATAATTGATTACAACATAAAGACAATTGCCCTCTAAGCCCCTAGGTGTTTGATCGATAGAACCAATTCGTGAAGGCAAAGAGGAACCCACCCAGGGCAGATGCAACCAAAAGCTTTCAATAGGATTAATTCAATAAGCACAAAGAAAGTATTCCATAAACTCTTTTCCTCCCTGGTACGCCAGAAGGAAAGCT
>NW_021412148.1:0-221 GCF_001605985.2 Dendrobium catenatum | reverse complement strand
TGGGTTTACTAATCTATGTGGGTGGTGGTGCCTCTTTATAAAGTTTTGTGATGCATGCTGTGATGGGGGTTTTCTAGGATGGCCTACTGTGAGTGATGCAATTTCATTTTCTAGTTCTTTTATTTTCTCACTATAAGTTTTATTTTGAGCTGTCAGTCCATCAACTTCTATCAATAGTAAGTGTTCACTATGATCTACTTCTAATGCAAGTGCCGTTAGTT
>NW_021412147.1:0-210 GCF_001605985.2 Dendrobium catenatum | reverse complement strand
CCTTAGAGGCACCCTCCAAGTATTGCACTAACTAAGTATCTCTCCATTAGCTTTCAAAGTTGGCGGAGAATCCCTTAAAAAATCACTTCCACCTTCCCCGGTGTGGCGGAGTCGTCGAGTCCTTTGACACAAAAGAGATCTTCTTCTCTGTTGAATTTCCCTCGAGATGAGCCTTGAATCCGACGGTATTAAGATGCAAGCCTGCCAGAG
>NW_021412146.1:0-225 GCF_001605985.2 Dendrobium catenatum | reverse complement strand
TACAAATTCTTTTGGCCAAGGTATTGCGAATTTTTCAAAGCCCTCACCAAGGAATACATCTCCTTATTATAAGAATTCTACGCGTCACGTGCATATGCTAACATCGTGAGTTACTTCTACCACTATTGAGAATACTTAAAGGAGGATTTCTCTTTTTAAAAGGCTATCACATCCATAAGTCCCTACTACCGAGAGGGTTATATCTGGCAAAAGAATTTCTACAGT
>NW_021412145.1:0-223 GCF_001605985.2 Dendrobium catenatum | reverse complement strand
GAAAATTCTGCTTATCTAAGATACATTTTAGTGCAAATTGATTTGAATAAGCTGATATGTATTTTCTTATACATTTAGCTTGACTTTATTTTTATAAGTTGTTTCTCTATATTTAGAAGATCTTGCGGTTTTCCCTTTCTCATAAAACAACCTCAATTCATGTTAGCACGACATAAATAACATATAGCGTACTATCCAAGAAAATAAAAATACTAAACAATTA
>NW_021412144.1:0-229 GCF_001605985.2 Dendrobium catenatum | reverse complement strand
TATTTAATATCAATAAAGTTACATAAATTTAGATTCATATGTATATTTGTTTTCATTGGAAGCTTAAATTAAAAAGTACATTGACATCTATTGTACAAACTACTATCATCAAGCAACATGCAACTTCAAAACAGTCAAATATCCTTAGTGGATTTAAAAGACTTATTCTCTACTACACACAAGCATCTTCTTTACAACTTATTCTTTAAAAGGATATAGCCTGATCATA
>NW_021412143.1:0-238 GCF_001605985.2 Dendrobium catenatum | reverse complement strand
ATGGTTATCCTAAGCAATTAATATTGAAATCAATAATCCCAAAAACTTATGTAATTAAATTTGCTTAGAATTAATTTCATGGCTAGCTATGCTTAGCCATAATAGTTCTAATTAAAAGGGGGACTTAGCAATTGTAGCACTTGCAAAAAATTTATTAATTAAAAGCTTAACTTTTACCCTATTTTATTTAATTTTCATAGTTAAATGGGCATGGATACCAATAAAAGATTAACTAAGC
>NW_021412142.1:0-483 GCF_001605985.2 Dendrobium catenatum | reverse complement strand
ACATCTTATTCATTTCTACAGTTTGATGGTGGATAATTATCCACCTTGGAGGCTAGTGGATCCACCCATATTGAAGAGAGATTTCTATCGTCAATAGTTAAAAGTGCGATTCTATTTGTTCTACTCTATCCTATTCACACACTCCAAACATTATAAAAGTGAGAAACTTTATCAAATATGAGAGATGTGAAAAGCAACTCTTGTAAGGAGGTCGGCATGTAGTTAGTGTAAGGAGGTTAAAGAGGGTTGGGCATGGCAACACATAGCAGGAGCAAGGAAGAAGGTTCGATGGGGGCTGTGGGTTTTGGTGCCCCAAGACAAAGAGGCAGAAAGCTAAAGGAGAAGATCATAAAACGAATGCTTCACATCATGTTGATGAATTTATTCCAAGCATCGAAGGATTTTTGGAGGATAAAATCCATTTTAGTAATAAGAAAAATTTTCTCAAGAGTAAAGAGTATGAATTAAGGTAGCATGAGATTG
>NW_021412141.1:0-435 GCF_001605985.2 Dendrobium catenatum | reverse complement strand
AAAGTTGATTAATTGCTAAATTTAAGGTTGAATTAATGTTTTCTATAGTTTTAAAGTGATTTTTGAATTTTAAGAATTATTTTAATCATTTAATTAAGGGGTTAAAAATTAACTTTTTAATTAAAAGTGAATTATGGAAATTTAATATTTTTATAAAATATTATACCTTAAGATAAGTTGTTAGACACTAAGTTTGCTAGATTTGAATTTTTATATATTTAGTTATAATTTTTCAATGTTTGATGCATTTATTAAATTTTTTAAAATATTTTAATGAAAGACCCTTTTTATAGTTTTTCTCCAAATGAACTTCAACTCCTTGAAATAAATTCCAAAAGTCAGGAATGACCTAAGGAGATATTTTCAAGTGTTTGAGAATTTTCTAGAATTTTTAATTATTTTAAATTAATTAAATATTAAATTTCAATTAAAACT
>NW_021412140.1:0-247 GCF_001605985.2 Dendrobium catenatum | reverse complement strand
TTTTTTTGCCCACATCGGCCCGGCCGATATTTATATCATCCGGGATGATCGACATAAAACAGAAAGTCTAATTAAGGATTCTTAATTAAGGCAGCCTACATTAACCTATCAGCCTGGACGATACATGTATCGGCCAGGACGATAAGCTCAAAATAGAAAGACATAGCCGCCTTAGACAATTTAGGCATACTGTATTTTAAATTATCAGCAAGGATGATTCCTGGATCGGCCTGGACGAAATTACCAA
>NW_021412139.1:0-225 GCF_001605985.2 Dendrobium catenatum | reverse complement strand
AGTTCAGTGTATTTTTCCTTTTGTGTTAGTATTGATAATATGAATTGATATTGTAATCTTTTTATTAATATCAATATTTGTTGTGTTTGCATTAGATTTGAATTGATATTTCTTTCCAGATTCTTTCAATCTCTTACTTCAAATTGATCTTATGTTCATTTATACTTCTATTGAACTTTGAAATATTCAATTTTTATTCATCTCTCTTGTAATGATTTTCTTTAT
>NW_021412138.1:0-314 GCF_001605985.2 Dendrobium catenatum | reverse complement strand
GGGGTTATGAAAACCAACCCGATACCGGCCTTCCCTGAGATTACTTCCTGAGGTTCACCAATATTTTGTTAAGATGCGGCACCATCAAAATATAACTCCCAGGTATTTCCTTCTTGCTCTTATAAACTCATAATTTGTTCATCAGGTAGATCATCATTTAAAGGGGACTCAGCAGGGATCGGGTGTGCTGCTAAGAAGTCAGCTATGGCTTGACCTTTGATAGCACGTAAGGGTATAAATGTGATATCAAACTGGAGTAAGAACATTTACCATATTGCTAAATGTCCTGACAATGTTGGACGAGTCATCAGGTA
>NW_021412137.1:0-948 GCF_001605985.2 Dendrobium catenatum | reverse complement strand
TCCTAAATTTATGCAATCCCTAAAAAGACAGATAAGTTGTAAAAGACTTAGGAATCCTTTTCCTAATGTTAAATGTAATAATTGTGGATTTCTTGTTTATATAGCTCACACCTGTATCTTGAAAATGAAAACTCATTTGGTGTGGAAACCTAAGATGCATAAACCTAGACATATCATACATACATCTGATTATAAATTGCCAAAAGGAGAACCCAAACTTGTTTGGGTTCCCAGATCTAACATTTAATAATTTTGCAGGTTTGCTTTCACACAAGACCTCGTGAGAGCATATGGTACCTGGACAGCGGATGTTCAAAGCATATGACTGGAGATACTGCTCAATTCATAACGCTGAAAGCCAGGACTGGAGGCAAGGTTACACTTGGAGATAATACCACAAGGAAAGTAGTTTGGACAGGTATGATTGGAAATTTAAAGAATTTTTTTATAGACAATGTGTTATTGGTTGAAGGCTTAAAGCATAATTTGTTAAGTATAAGTCAACTATGTGATAAGGGTTATTGTGTAAAATTTTTTCCTACTAGCTGCATATTAAGCCTTAATGATAAAGATGTTTTGAATGGAAAAAGGGTAAACAATATTTATATGCTAGATTTAAATGGCATTCATACTCATACTGTTTTTTGTTTAAAAATTGTTTCTGATGAATCATGCCTTTGGCATAAGAGACTTTATCATTCTAGCATGAAGAACCTTAGGAGGATTACCCAAAAAAACTTAGTGAGAGGTATACCAAACTAGATTTTACTAAGGATCACCTTTGTGATGCATATCAATTAGGAAAACAGGTGAAGTCCTATTTTCAGTCCAATAAGGATCTTAGAACTAGTAAACCATTGAAAATTTTACACATGGATCTTTTTGGACCAGTTGGAACTGTGAGTTTATGAGAGAAGGTATACGGATTTGTTATTGTGGATGATTACT
>NW_021412136.1:0-284 GCF_001605985.2 Dendrobium catenatum | reverse complement strand
ATCTTTGTTTGTCATTGAAAGCATTGTAATTATATCACATAACAAAATTAGTATTTAAATTCTCATGAAAATTTTCTTTTAATTTGGCAAAAATTGTGGCAAACAAAAAATTACTATAGCTTTAGTAAGGAGAATATGATGAGCAACAAGCATACTTGTTTTTGAGATGTCATATTCACATGATAGTCTTATTTGACTTAATATTGATGTGGTGCATATTAAAAGAAATGCATTATATGTTCAATATAATGATGAACAAAAAGGACAGCGTGAAGGACATTAAA
>NW_021412135.1:0-981 GCF_001605985.2 Dendrobium catenatum | reverse complement strand
TCTTGTATTATTTTAAATATTTTTATTTTTTATTTAAAAATAAATTAACTTCTAAAAATACTCCAAATAACTCGTATTATATCACCGTAGGCAGAACACATCATCATTGCCCGCTGTAGCCACCATCGCCGGCAATCGTCAATTGCCGCCGCCCTTGACCGCCAGCGCCATTGGCAATCACCATGACCGTCCTAAGGCTGCCAATAATAGAGACCTCCATATTTTTCATCATCTTGTTGGCCCCGCCAGCAATCGAACATTGCCACAACCATATAAATTAATCTATTTGCTATGAAATATAATAAAAACAACCAATATAAAACGTTTAACACATAATTAATCACACCACACCATTACATAGAAGTTAATAGGCAGAAAGAAAATTCAAATTAAACTAATACCTCTTTGTTAAGTCTCAATTTCTGCACCTTCATGTTGTTATGTCTCACCGACCATTTTCTCATTTTTCGTCTACTCAGTATAACGGTTAACTGACTGAACTAATCCTGGTTGGTATAAGTCACCCATTTAACGGACGATTTTGCCTATTTTTAATTTTTTTGTTAACATACATAAACTCTTAATATAATAATTAATAATTATACTTGATCTTAAAATTTTCCTATAAAAATATAATAGAAGAACCGTTGTATCAAGTGTCCTTAGTCACGTAGCTCATCTCGATCTGCTTGTTGGGAGCTTTGGCTATCAACTAAGAGATCTTGGCATGGGCTCAAATCTTGTATATTTGATGTGGTATGAATTTGGCATAATTGACTTAAATACCCGGTATCCTTAGTTCAAAGCAACATTACCTAACCCTAGAGAATGGCGAATTATTACATCCGGTGACCGGACGTCCGGACACCCAATCCAAAAGCACCACGTCACCTAAATACACTGGGTCCCGATGTATTTTGATGGCGTGGCGCATCTGGATACCAGACGTAATAATTTGCCCTAGAAAAGGGACACCCCATG
>NW_021412134.1:0-305 GCF_001605985.2 Dendrobium catenatum | reverse complement strand
TGTATAAGGTGGTTGAATGAGTCCGGCTCACAATGGTGGGCTGCATCAAAAAGCAAATACAAAAATTGGAACAAGTGAAATAGTGTTACAGTCATAACCAATAAAATAGCAGTAGCAGCTACTAATTAAAAAGGCCAAATAGCAGTAGCAGCTACTAATTAAAAAGGCCCAGACAAACCACAATAAATCCTTGCTAACTACTCCCATAAAATGGGACCCATAAAAGAACAACAGAAGAAATATCCAAAGCTCCAAAGATCCAATTAATGGCGGAAAAATTGGCTCAGGAGTGCAGTATCAACATT
>NW_021412133.1:0-480 GCF_001605985.2 Dendrobium catenatum | reverse complement strand
GGCAGCGACGGGCTGAGGAGATCGGAGCTCGGGCTACGGACGCTGGAGGTCGGGAGTTGGGGTCGTGTGTGAGAGTCGGAGGCTGTGAGGGACTTGCGAACGGGAGAAGAAGCAGAGCAGCAAGAGAGCTAGGGGAGAAGAGTCGTGTGGTAGTGTTGAAGTGCGAAGGCCACCCTTTCGTTTTATAGACACGGAGAAGGGTTCGGATCAAGGCTCTGTCGCAGGATTTGAGCAGAACTCCCGGAACGGTGCCGAATGGTACAGTAGATCAGCGGGATTTCTTGCGAATTTTGCGGGAGCGACTCTGCCAGCGGGATTCTTGGATCCAATAGGTTCCTAGTATGATTTTGAGTCCTCATGTTTCTTCTTTGGGTGTAACACGAAGGTCAACACAAACATCGCACCGGTTTCCCGCCCTACAACGCTACGTGAGCACGTAGGGGGTTTACCGGCCCATTGCAAGCATTGAGTAAAGAATCT
>NW_021412132.1:0-382 GCF_001605985.2 Dendrobium catenatum | reverse complement strand
ATGTTTGTATATAATTGTATTAAACATTAATTCAACTGACGTTCTTTCTAAACAAACAATAGTAATTGTCTTTATTATTATATGAATGTTTACAATAGAAAAATTTTTGTAACCAAATTCTGCATTTTTTATCTTAAAAAGTTATGAAAAAGAAGAAAATAAATAATATTCAAATGCAAAATTATACGCATGATGTTATATTCTGTCAGAATTCTTCATCTTCTCTAAATCAACTTAAAAAAAATATTTTAGAAGGAATCGAAGTTTAAATAATACACTGAAATCTATATAATTAAAAAAAAAATAAGATATTTCAATCGACATCTCTTTTTACTTAAAAAACATCTCATATTACTCAAAGTTACAATTACAAAATATGTAA
>NW_021412131.1:0-433 GCF_001605985.2 Dendrobium catenatum | reverse complement strand
AGCATCTCACTGTCCTTATGTTGTTATTATCATATTTGTTATTCACTCCTTGCATTAATAATAATACCATTGCAAAGCCTTGAAAATGCTTGAAAAAATAACTTCATGTATTAGAACTATTGTGAAACCTTTGAAACTCAGAATAATTTTTCAAAACAACTCTTTCATGAACTCTCTTCTTTTATGCCATGAATATCCCTCCCTTCTCTCTTTTTGACTTTTAGGCTATTTTTTTTCTCTTGTTTGTAAAGACCTTCACCTTAGTCATGTATGATTTAAAAATAAAGAATTAGTTTTTTGAGTTTTTTGCTCTTATTGTGAGATTTCCACTCTCAATGTCATGAGCCATCTCTTTGAAAAAAAAAACACTCTAAGTAAATATATTCCTTTGATAATGGACTATTCATAGGGTTTGATTTCAACTTATCACCAT
>NW_021412130.1:0-271 GCF_001605985.2 Dendrobium catenatum | reverse complement strand
AGTCTTGCTGTACACCAGGATGTCATCGAAAAAGACTAGGATGAACTTCCTAAGGTGCTTCTTGAATACCCGATTCATCAAAGATTGAAATGTTGCAGGAGCGTTAGTCAATCCAAAGGGCATTACCAGAAATTCATAGTGCCCTTCATGAGTCCTGAACGCTGTCTTTGGAATATCAGCCTCCTTCATCCTGATCTGGTGGTATCCAGATTTTAGATCTAGCTTAGAGAACAGCACTGCACCATGTAGCTCGTCCAATAGCTCATCAATC
>NW_021412129.1:0-297 GCF_001605985.2 Dendrobium catenatum | reverse complement strand
CAAACATCATTCCTAACAAATTGATTCAATTCTTCTTACATTGCTAAAATTCAAAACTCATCAGAAAGGGCTTGGTTAATGGTGGTGGGTTCAGTCATAGAGATAAAGGTAGAGTGGTTCACCTCCTTCTTAAGTCCATGTCTAATCTTAACTCCACTAGAAGGGTCTCCTAAGATCAAATCCTTGGGGTGACTAGTAGAGTATCTCCAATTTCTAGGCAAAGTGTGTGAAGGTTCTCCCCTTTCATCAAAATTTTCTCCTCCTTGGGTGACTTCTTCTACTCCTTCATTACTTAGG
>NW_021412128.1:0-1060 GCF_001605985.2 Dendrobium catenatum | reverse complement strand
ATATTATCCTAGCCTACTCTCGCTTTTTGGGATTTTTAGATTAGATAGAGATCCTATTTACCTGCATATTCTTTTTAGATTAAATTTATAATCATGTCTTAAATTATCAGATAATTGACTCTTAATTGATTAATTTTAATGGGCGCTTTAAATAATATTGTTCATAATTATAAATAAATCGGGCGTCAACCCATTTAAGATTATTTATTTATCAATTGAGTATTTATAAAATATTTAATTTTATTCAATTAATTAATCAAATAGAGGCATGTGTTATTTGTTGGAAACATTGATTCAGCTGCAGCCCTGAACACGCCCGACTCTTGATGCTCTTTGGAAACATTGTTCATATTGTCACTTTGCAGAAACTCTGTACATTTGTGTTAATCGTATTTCTTTGGAATTCTCAGCTTTCAAAATGCTTGACGGGCATCTAATAAGCATATAGAATTCACCGAGGCTTAGTGTGGTTGGTGGGCCAGCACGGTTGGGAACCCCCCATCTCTGATTCGAATTCTCCATACTACAGCCTCGCCTCTTCAATGGGGCAAAACAAGTGTGGGCCCGATGCCAGTGGATGATCTCGCTAGGTTTCGCCGAGAGAATAGTTACGCCGCCAAGCGCTTACTTTGAAGTGCCAGTGGGTAGATACCTCATTCCAAAAAAAAAAAGAGGAGTATATCGCACCTTTTTCAATTAGAAGTTTTCATCAATTATACAAATATCTAACAGTTGACCATACTTTAAAGTTAGACTCTGATTCATGCTCTTGGAAAATTATTACGTCCGGATTCATTCGAAGGCGAATCCGGACGCGCCACATCACCCGGACCCCGGTGCATCCTTATGGAGTCAGAGTGACGTGGCGCATCCGAATTTACTTCCGGACGGTTAGGACGCTCTTTCCTTTTTCCCTTCCCCTTCCAACCATTTTCCGAAATATTTGGCTCCATTAGAAAATAAAACTAGTCAACTGACCAAAATACCAAAGCCCAACCCCACCATTTAAACCTAAATATTTCCTAATTCTCAAGTCGCAGTTGTCTTCTCTCTCTCTCTC
>NW_021412127.1:0-342 GCF_001605985.2 Dendrobium catenatum | reverse complement strand
CGGGAAAAGCCTCCCAATTCGGAAAAACAGCCCCAATAAAAACCAGAACAGGAATCAAAGGGCTATTTCATGGAACCAAGGAGACTAAAGCTTCGGAAATAGGCCATGCATGGAAATATCAGCCAACAGTAATGTCTAGCATTAAAATCATTAATTTCCCTCATGAATTCAAAGCATAGAATCCAGCCCCCAATTAATACAAGCCACGGTTTTCCAAGAGACAAGAAGAAAAGGGGAAGGGGAAGGGACAAGGCCACTCCAAAAGTAAGCTTCATAATGATGTACCTTTTTGGATAATTATGAGTTACTAAACTTCAGCTCAAGCAACTTAGGAAACAAGCT
>NW_021412126.1:0-281 GCF_001605985.2 Dendrobium catenatum | reverse complement strand
TAAAAATCATTTAGAATTTTATTCAGATTTAGGTCCACAAATTTACTGTTCATCGTACAGGTCCTCTACTCATTTAGTTCAATTTCTATGTATTATTGTCCGAGTACAGGTCTTCTACATTGTTGCCTAAGAAGGTCTTCAAATTGTTCAAGTCTTTATACATTTCAGTGAAAATTTCGGCAGCACCCCAACATATCTCCCGTTTGGGGGAAAATATGGGAGCTGGGCCTTCCCACCACACTGTTAGAGCGTGTATGGTAGGTGTCCTCAGACACCGCGGC
>NW_021412125.1:0-306 GCF_001605985.2 Dendrobium catenatum | reverse complement strand
TTGGATCCTTCTCTGTAGCCAACTCAGCCAAAGGAGAGATTGGAAAAGAAAGAATTTCATTCAGAAAACATTACATAGACTTCTCAAGAAGGTTAACAAAAAATTTTACCAAAGAAGGAATTGAAAAAGTCATACTCTCAAGAGCTTTTTCGATGACTTCAATACTCAGCATATCAACATTTTTTACTTTATAGGTGCCTGAGTGATTTCAACTATCGCCACCGCTTCGTTTCTTGGGACCCTTCTCTACAGCCAACTCAACCTAAGGTGAGGTTAAAAGAGGAAAGATTTCATTCAAAAAATTAC
>NW_021412124.1:0-227 GCF_001605985.2 Dendrobium catenatum | reverse complement strand
TTGTAATCTATGATGCACCAACACTTCTCCTCAAAGAGGCGTGCAGTGTCCGACACCGTATCCGATACGACACTCGTCCGACACTCCTCGGACACGTGTCGGACACGCCGAAAATGTGTCATATTAAAAAATATTTAATACAAATTGGACATGCGTGTACGCGTGTTGGACACTCGTATCTTAAATATTTTAATATTTTATAATTTTTATAAATATATTTTTTGTAT
>NW_021412123.1:0-205 GCF_001605985.2 Dendrobium catenatum | reverse complement strand
CCTTTCAACACACAAATTTTACTTTTCAAAACATAAAACTTTCATCTTTCCAAATCACACAAATTCCACTTTTACCTTTTCAAAACTCATACACTTTCTTTTTCAAGATATACACTTTTTGCTTTTCCAATATCACACACTTTATTCATTTTTCAACACACACACACATTTCCTTTCAAATCATTACAATATTCTCTTACAAATC
>NW_021412122.1:0-368 GCF_001605985.2 Dendrobium catenatum | reverse complement strand
GCATTATCATAAAATTTCATCATGCAAGAGTTGAGTTGATTGTGTTGGAGCTCACACTTTTTTATTGCTTCGTAAAAATATTTTTTATTACAAAATTTTTTTGAATGCGGAGAAAAAATAGTAATTTAAAGTTACTGATTCTTAAAACAACTTTCTAGTATAAAAATTTTAATTTTGTACTAAAAATTATTTTAAGAATCAGTAAAAAAACCGTCCTAAACGAAAACCTACTTCCATTTAATTCAAAAGTTGACTTATATTTCGTTTGGGATGATTTTTTTACTGCTTCTTAAATAGTTTTCTAAGAAAAAATCATAAATATTCTAATGTTAAGCACATGAAAATTAGCTTTAAAATTTTTAAATTTA
>NW_021412121.1:0-261 GCF_001605985.2 Dendrobium catenatum | reverse complement strand
AGAATCCATATCAATATCGGTGCCGGTATCTATGAATTAATCAAGTCGATAATATCAATCGGAAATCAATACGATAAATCAATAAATTTGTTCAATAATAAATCAATTCAATAAATCCAACAATATCAATAAATCAATCAGAAATCAATAAATCGATGCATATCAGAAAATCCATACGATGTAATATCGTACACATGCAATTCCATACAATGGTCTTACTCGATAAGCACAAACACTAGTCATGATCAATAGTGTTGTTGT
>NW_021412120.1:0-201 GCF_001605985.2 Dendrobium catenatum | reverse complement strand
CATTCTAGAACCAAACACATTGACATAAGGCATCATATCATAAGGGAACATGTATCCAAGGGAGAAACTGAACTCACACATGTTTCAACTGAAAATCAACTTGCAGACATTTTTACAAAACCTTTAGCCTTTGATACCTTCAGTACATTAAGAACAAGGCTTAATGTTATTGATTTGAATGCTTAAATAAAAATATTTTTG
>NW_021412119.1:0-298 GCF_001605985.2 Dendrobium catenatum | reverse complement strand
AAAAGAAATGGGGACGAAGACGAGGAAAAGAGATCCAGATAGGAATCACCGGAGATTCAACACCAATGTCCAACGTCGGAGACCACTTCGTTAGTTTCATAAAACAATTAAAAACAAGGTAAGAACAGTGACAGAAAACTCTACAGTAATCAAGATCATTGGCTAACTTGATCAGAATATGAGAATGATCTAAAATCGTGATAGAGACTTCATTCTTCAACTTCAACTTAAAAAAAAAAAACTTACGAATAGCTTCCAAAGAAGGTCTTTTAGAAGGAAAAAAACCAACAAGAGAGAA
>NW_021412118.1:0-260 GCF_001605985.2 Dendrobium catenatum | reverse complement strand
ATTATTAAAGAAATGGAAGATCCAAGCAACATTCTAATAATAAGGCATTAGGGCTTGCATAAACCCACTAGCATCTAATTGAAAGCAATATAACCTCAAAATTTTTAGCTTTCAAGAAGAAGACGAACGGCCTAAAAAACCCCTAGTCGGAGCAGGAGCCATCCGTCTCGAACTCCTAGTGTGGTTGTTACAAAATATGGGAAAATGATAGATAAAGTTCATGAAAAGGGAATGAAGATACAAGTGAGAGATAAGAAACC
>NW_021412117.1:0-231 GCF_001605985.2 Dendrobium catenatum | reverse complement strand
ACCTGAAAATATCAACCACATATAATGAGCTTTACAATGCCCAGCAGGTCACCTAATACTTATAACTGAGATCAAAGCACGGCGATGCTATCAATATGCATGTCAGTCAATCAACTCCATATCAATCAATGGTCATTGAATCTATGCAATACGGAAATCAATAGTCAATAAAGCCAGTCAATGCAGCAGCAAGAGAATCGATAAATCAACTCAATAAATCCATGTCAATCT
>NW_021412116.1:0-237 GCF_001605985.2 Dendrobium catenatum | reverse complement strand
GCTTCTCTCCACAAAGCAACCGACCAGCATCCTACGCCTTGGCCCCACTTTATGCAATTGATGTCCAAAGATTGCAACTACTCATTGCCATAATCATTATTCAGCGAGTCACTCAATAGAAAGGAGAAAGAAAAAACTCTGATACTTATAAATTCTCTAAAACTCCTACTGTCTGCCTCCTGGAACTTCATCTCGCATCCAAAGTCGGTTCCTCACCCGACTTGCTGTCCACGCCCA
>NW_021412115.1:0-368 GCF_001605985.2 Dendrobium catenatum | reverse complement strand
ACTTCGAATGTTAAACAAAATTCCTAATTAGGAAATTTCGAAATTGGAAAGTTTGTGAAATTCAAATTTTGAATTTTCAAAATTGGAATACGTGGGGAATGGGGGATGAGGCTGGCGGTTGAAAGTCTCACTGTCGGATGGTGGTGGTGGGGTGTCCGGCGGTCAAGAGGGAGGCTAGGGCCGACGGGTTGGGGAAAAGGAAGGGAATCGGATGGTGGGGATAGGCCACGAGTCATGGACTCTTCCAATGACTGGTGGGTATTATGTTTCGCCCTCACCTTGGGCTCTCGTTCTCCTCTCTAGCTCTTCACAAGAAGAAGAAGAAGACAATATAACTAAAACAAATTTTCATTCATAATATTCATTAA
>NW_021412114.1:0-1568 GCF_001605985.2 Dendrobium catenatum | reverse complement strand
GTTGCCTCAGACATTGATTCAATTTGTTGAGTTCACTGGGGGGTTGTAGAGGATCCTCCCCCTACTTGGGTTCAGGTGTTTTGCACCCGGATTTTTTTTTTTCGTACAGCACACCGACGATGTTTACCTAAGTGCCCCGACGTTGTGCACCTGAGCGTCTCGGTGCTGTATAGTTTGGTGGATAAAAACAGAGAAGCGAAGTGTTGTGGCGTTGACAGGGAGAGCTGCAACATTCCAAACCCATCACTGTGGTGTTGTTGTGCAGGTTGAAATCAGAGTAGGGGAGTCGTTGCGCTCCAACTTGCGTCGCAGAGCTACGAGGCAAACTGGACAGTTTTCTTTCTCATTTGTCATTAAGGGTTGTGTCCCTTGGTGGTTTCTATTGTATCTCTTTGTATAATATACTGTGTGAACAAAGAGAGAAGAGAAGCAAAGAGAGAGTGAGAAAGAAGAGATCTGTACTATTTCTTCCAATCTTTCATAATGAATTTCTTGATGTAGTATGCCTTCGTGGTTTTTTTCCGGGTTTGAATTTTTTCACATTAAATCCTAGTGTTCTTTCTTTTCCGCTACATTTCTATTTCTTATTTGTTTCGTTGCATGTTTTACTTTTCCCTTAACAAGAGCATTCTCCAACAACCCTCTCTCTCTACCCATCTCCTACGAAGGCTTTTTTACTTTGCAGAGATGTTCATTAATTTAAAAAAAAATCTATTTTACTTATCTACATAACAACTAAAATCTTCAAAGTTAGTCTTATATTTACTCATGGGAACTGTAAAAGCATTGTTCTGTTTACTGCCACAACATATTGCTGATAATTATCAAGAGCATTTGTGTTATACCTCTAGCTGTAGAACCGTTACTATGAATTTCCCGAGTTGAAGTTAACTAATTTTTTTCAACATGCTTGAAATTCTTCCTAGCCTATGCAGACTTTCTCTGAACCATTGTTGAGAATGGATTTGATAGAGGATGTGAATGAGGGGCTTTTTATAACTTATAAATTTCGTAGAAATTGAACTTATTGAACTTTAGTTAAGAACCAAGATAGAAAAATATATGAAAGTGGAAAGCAGAAAAATATTAATCCCAAGAAAGAATTGTGCAGGTTTTTTGTGTTCAGAAATCGAAGTGATTTGTTTAAATTCTGCTATCATATTTGCGGAACTTTACCCAAAGAATATAAGTTTTTTTGAAAGAAATTTAAAGTGATGAAAAATGATCCAACAATCTAATGAAGGTGGTCGAGCTGAATAGTTATAATACAAGATGGAAAAGGAGATAATATGTGATCAGAAGGTAGAGAGGTTAAAATTGATAGTCATACACCGGAGTGTTGTCTTTTAAATTGTATTAGTATTCATGCTAACATTAAACTTGAAGGTTGAAATGATGGGATTTTTACTAGCCAAGTTAGAGATGATAAAGCTCTATCAATTTTGGCACATTTCCATAATTTTATGAGTTTCAAAAAAAGTTCATCAATCCGCAACTATTACAAATAATTTCTATATAATTCTATGAGTTTATGTTACGCTTGGACCGGTCCCAGCTGGACCGGTCCG
>NW_021412113.1:0-504 GCF_001605985.2 Dendrobium catenatum | reverse complement strand
GTTGGTATGACATTATTGAGTATCGTACTGTACCATCCATTCTCTTCGTACTGTACGATCCACATCATCACAAAAGGACAATTTGAGTAATAGATGTTCGGTACGATATATATTATGTATCGTACTGTACGATCCACCTATTCGTACAGTACGAAAATTTTGGTCAAAAGTCATACTGAGGGCCTCGGGATGATCGATATTCGCCTGATCGTACTGTACGTTACGTATCGTACTGTACGTTTTGACTGCCTTTTCCCAAAACGACCCGTCAGAATATTAATTGGATATCGTACTGTACGATCCCAGATCGTACTGTACGATTTACAGAAATTTCTATAAATACCCTTTCCTAGGCCGTTCAATTCACTCAACCCTCTCCTCACTCAGCCTTCACTTCGTTTTCTTGCCCTCCTGCAATGTCTAAACAAGGTTGGATGACTGCCGGAAGCTCGTCCTCATCCCGTCGTTAACTCGATCGCTTTCTGAATAGTGAGAATGAGGAAG
>NW_021412112.1:0-230 GCF_001605985.2 Dendrobium catenatum | reverse complement strand
CTTAATCTATTAATACTTAAACTTTAACTGAAATCCCCCTATTAAGCCTTAACAAACTCAGAATTTTAGACAACTTCAATTAATCATCCAACTTAGGATATACCCCAGCCACACGAACTTTCTCACACACTTTAAATGATGTGCTAGGACAACCAACTCTAGATCTAGGTTAGGCCAGTGTTTACTTTACTACTGTGTGCTGGGTTTTTTGTAGTTTTTACTGCATGTTG
>NW_021412111.1:0-283 GCF_001605985.2 Dendrobium catenatum | reverse complement strand
GGAGAATGTTGCAATCAATGACCCCTAGTTTGAGCTTTTGATGATGACAAATAATGTTGTTTTAATATCTATTCATTGAATATCCCTTGATTTATGCTTTTGTCTGTGAGTACTAACATTTCAGGAAGATCACAAGTTACTCAGGATAATAAGAAGACTTAAGACTGGGTAGAATAGGAGTGTGAGTCTGAAATAATATAATTTTCTATTTATTTTAGTTTTTCTTTGCTTGAGTCTAGCCAAAAACTATATGTAAGTCTGAGCAACCACACACACATATAGG
>NW_021412110.1:0-430 GCF_001605985.2 Dendrobium catenatum | reverse complement strand
AACTTTAGATGCCTCAAACTTCGCCGACTACCATCCACTGTGACAACATCTCCACCATAGCTATAGCCAAGAATCCCGTTTTTCACGCCCGTACAAAGCACATTGAGATCGATTTCCAGTTCATTCGCCAACAAATTTACACCGGGAACATACACATACAACACATTTCGTCTCACGAACAGATAGCCGACATCTTGACTAAACCATTCTCGAGTTCACGGTTTGAATATCTCTGTTCCAAATTATCCATTCGCCCACCGAATGCATAATTTGAGGGAGAATGTAAGCACAATATATATATATATATCTTAATCCCACATTTGTAAACTCACGGCTCTCTGTATCAGCTCACACTACATATACACAGTTGTAATAATTCTCTGATATACATATTAATAATATTTCTGCAACGTTCTTTCTCTCTCGTTAC
>NW_021412109.1:0-226 GCF_001605985.2 Dendrobium catenatum | reverse complement strand
ACTGTTCGGCCGACCACTTAATTTTACAAAGTCTTTTCCAAGTAGATGAATCAGTAGGTTTAAAAATGATGAGCAGAGGATGAGAATCTTTGCAATATTTAGCATTTATAAAATGGGCCCATAAACTCTCATTAGTTCTAAAATAAAATCAAAGTTTATGAGAAAAAGCTTGAGCCATATCAGGAATGTTTTTGCAACCTAAACCTCCTTCATTGTAAATGCCACA
>NW_021412108.1:0-591 GCF_001605985.2 Dendrobium catenatum | reverse complement strand
ATAAGTATGAATTTTCAAGGAGAAAGCTCAATGTTGAGCATTTATTAGTGAGTCAAAGGAAGAAAAGTAGGAGGAGCCGGATTCTGAGAAGCTCAGAAGCAACCTTAGTCTACCCTATGTTAGGCTTTACATTTTAAGAAAGAAATTTTATGTTTAAGTTGATATTTTATTAGAAATTTGGGATTATATTCCCGGAGGGTGAGGACTTAAGATCTAAAAAGAATCTGCCTCAGAACATAAATTTAATTTGGTTACTATAAAATAGTGACCCGAACATAACTAATGAAATGCAAATCTGGACTTACCCGGCCTGGATTGGGGAGCCAAATAACCACCTAGACGCTTTAAAACCATGTGTCCAGTCTCTTATGAAAGATGGGCAGAGACGTTGTTTAAGTTTTAATGAATTAGGGGCCGACATCTAAGATAGATCTTAATTGTCCCCTCAACTTATGTAGGGTGATAAATGTCTAGAAATGCAATTAATATTTTAGACTCTTTTTAGTTTGTATCTAGTGCAATGCATGCTAATTGACTCGAATGCATAAAATGATTATAAAGCAGTTTAAAAATTAGGCTTAGAAAATAGGT
>NW_021412107.1:0-239 GCF_001605985.2 Dendrobium catenatum | reverse complement strand
ACCCTAAGATATAGTTTTAGAATTATTTCAAATTTTCTGTCAATATTCATTGAAATAAATGACAAACTAAAGAGCTACTAAAATATTCAAATACTGAAAAACTCATCCATAAAGTTTTTTTAATTCATCAAAATAAATATATACACTACAATACATGACTATAGACAAGAGCTATAGAACTGAAAATTAAACTAACCATGACTGTAAAAAAATAAAAATAGCAAAATACCTATGACCTC
>NW_021412106.1:0-218 GCF_001605985.2 Dendrobium catenatum | reverse complement strand
ATTATTATTATTATTATTATTATTATCTTAAAAAAATTATCTTGATTGGGCATGAAACTCGAGGAAAATTCAAGTTGGAAACATCTGAAATTAAAATTCGGACCATCCGAACTCTAATTTCAGCAAACTTACACTCGAACTAAAAAGTACTGAGAATGCGAACCCAACGACACCAAATTCGACTCAATCCTATCCCAAATGAGTTCAAATCAAGGACC
>NW_021412105.1:0-329 GCF_001605985.2 Dendrobium catenatum | reverse complement strand
TTGATGATAATTTTTTTTTTTTTCATAAATTGAGGCTTTTGGTTGTATGATTGAAACTTTAATCATAATGTTTTAATAAAAAATGATTAAATAAATGTGAATAAATGATTGTGTTTTATTATTATGAAATTAAGATTATTTATTTTCCTAAAATATATAAATCAAGAAAATGAAATTCATAAATAGAGGAAATTATAAATATTTCTTAGGCTGCATGATTTTGAGGTAAGAAAAATATTAGTTAAACTGATTAAAATTTAATAATATTTTGTATTTAAGTTGAATTAGATAGTTTCGGCGAAAATGCTCAGAATTTTAATGCAATTTTA
>NW_021412104.1:0-866 GCF_001605985.2 Dendrobium catenatum | reverse complement strand
AGCCAAAAGGCATACATATAGAGCCTGATATAAGCACCATTCTTTAGCTCGCTCTTTACTATTTTCCTAACTTGAAAATGGCAGCAAAAACAAGAATGAGCTAATACCGTTTAGTAGACTATCGTATCCTAAAAAATAATCAATAATTCCAACCAAAAGAGCTAAAAATATTAAATTTAAAAAATGAAGTATTATACAAAAAATGGAAACTAAAACATATACTAATACTAAACACATTTAAATAAGTATTGAAACTGTGTTGAGACTGAAACATAAACAAATATATTATATCAAATATCAAAATAGCTCTTAGGCTCCAACTTCTAATATATACAAACAAGCAAAAACAAGGATAATCCCTCTCTTTGCCAACAAAATCCCTTCTCTCCGTCAATAGGATCCCTTCTTAAGGAATATCAGAATAGCTCTCATGCTCTAGAATTTTCAATATATAATAAAATAGACAACAAAATCTTTTCTCTTCCCCAACATAATCTCTTATCTCTGACAATATAATTCTATATTCCAATCAAATAAATACATATTTCAATGCATTACAATAAATAAAGTATAATTTAACTCAATTCATAATTTGTCAAAATGCCTTAATGATGGGCAACAAAAATCTTTCTCAGTAGAAATTTACATTTAAAAAATTATTCAAATTATCAAAGATCGTGTATAACAGTATTATAAAGTTTTAACTAAATTAAAGTACTATTTTTATATGTTAATATAAAAATTGTTGCTTTTTTAAAATCACCTAATAGAAAATCTCAAATAAATACTCAAAATGACCAGTAATATCGATAATATATCAAAAGTTATCATAATGTGATAAAATTGTATTTTTTTTTTTGTAAAAT
>NW_021412103.1:0-1122 GCF_001605985.2 Dendrobium catenatum | reverse complement strand
TTTGTTGAAAAGGCCTCAAAGGAAAAGATGCCTATGTACAAGGACTTACACATTTCTCAAGGAAAGGATTTAAATTCTTATCATGAGTATAAGATTCATTCATTTTATTAGAAAATTTCCTCTAACTATTTGGACCCTGTCGGAATGACATGTGGGAATAAATTCAGGTTTTAGAGTGAGAAGTAGAGTCGACTCCAACTAGTCTTGAAAGGTTTGAAAACTTAGGTTTTGTTGATCCAGACCAAGTTTCGTAGAAACTAAGCTAGAGTCTCCCCTAAACAGGTTTTTAATTAAAATTAACTTCAATGGGTTTAAGTTGAAGAGAGAAATTTGATCTTTTCAATTTTCTCGCACGATTTTTTTTTATCCGATAGATAATTCATGCATGAACAAAAATCTGGATTCAGTATTTTCAAAGTCAAGTATTTAAAGTTGATCGAGGTTTTATTTTGAGATTTAAGGATTCAAAAGAAGGAAGGCCTCTTACTCTTCTTCTCTTTTTCTAGCGACGCAGCTTGCGTATCTTTGACTTTCGGTGCACTTCGTGCACTTCTTAATTTTTGGCGCATTCGCGTATCTTTTAATTTTTAGCGCATTCGCGCATTTTCTTGATTTCAACTGAATTCGAGAAGAGGCTCCACTTTCTTCAAATACCTTAAATTGATTGATCTTTTTATTTTGAATGTTGGGATTATATCTCAACTATTAGAGAAGAAAATTCATTCTCTTATACAAGGAAAAGTAATCCTCGAAGCACATCCAATCTTTTTGAAAAGAATATCAACTTGACTTTTAAAAATGATTGAATAGATTTTAGTCATGCGTGAATCTCTTATTAAGATAGCAAATTGCTAGAAGCTTGATAAATTTTTCATTTCTGAATTCAACTTAAGTTTGAGATAGATCTTAATTCAAAAGTTAAATCAACGCACAAAAGCGGTGGGAGGGAGGGACATTCAAACATTTGATGGAGTCAACTACAACTCTCTCCTGCTTAAGACTTAAGTTAGAGGTCAATTTCGATTAAAAAGAAGAATCGACTATCTTGAAAATCTGGATCTAGTACACTTGAGAAATTGATAAACTTTCCTTAAAATGCTACAAGTCTAGGTGGCAAGACCC
>NW_021412102.1:0-324 GCF_001605985.2 Dendrobium catenatum | reverse complement strand
GTCTCACATCCTTGGTGGATTCTCTCGGCCTCTTTCATACAGGTTAACGTCGTCGAGCAAATGCTCTGACATACAACCTCGGAAAGGTCTTACATCCTTGGTAGATTCTCTTAACCTCTTCCACACAGGTTAACGTCATCGAGCATGACTCTGACATACAACCTCGGAAAGGTCTCACATCCTTGGTGGATTCTCCCGACCTCTTTCACACAGGTTAACGTCGTCGAGCAAATGCTCCGACATACAACCTCGGAAAGGTCGTACATCCTTGGCAGATTCTCTCGACCTCTTCCACACAGGTTAACGTCGTCGAACAAATGTTCT
>NW_021412101.1:0-425 GCF_001605985.2 Dendrobium catenatum | reverse complement strand
CCTTCCGCAACATTACGATTCGAAAAATTAGCCATGGATCGAAATTCAGAAGCTTTTAAAAACTTATTTTATGAAAACAGCTCTGATACCACTGGAAAGTTCGTTAGGGATGTTAAGCCCTCTTTAACTTAATCCCAAGCTAATTAAAGAGAGAGGTGAATTGGAAAACTTTAAACAAAACACAATCCAAATCACCACAATCAAAGTGCGGAAATTAAAACGTAGAAATAGTAAAAAGAAAGAACACACCGGATTTATAGTGGTTCGGTCAAACCTTGACCTACGTCCACTCCTTGGAGGCACCCCCCAAGTATTGCACTTACACAAGTGTCTCTCCTTTAGCCCCCACGGCTAGGCGGAGAAGCCCTTACAAAATCACTTGCACCTTCTCCGGTGCGGCGGAGTCGCCGGGTCCTTTGACACCA
>NW_021412100.1:0-310 GCF_001605985.2 Dendrobium catenatum | reverse complement strand
CTTGATAATTGAGTTTATTGCATATATTTGTTTTGCCAATGCTTACTAACATTTCAGTCCACCGTTGATCAGCTCAAGATTATATAGACTAGGATTAAAATCTGTATTTAGTTTTTATGTAATTTTTATCTTTCATGAGTATGGCTGCAAATGAACCGAACTGAGCCGAGCCTAAGCATTTTTGAGTTTGGTTTGTGAACAGGTTCGAGCTCGATTAATTTCAGCTCATCGAGCCGCAAATCGAGTCAGCCACTAATAAAACATAATTTTTATTTTTTCAAAGTTGAGATGAGAACATGAGCGAGCCTTA
>NW_021412099.1:0-256 GCF_001605985.2 Dendrobium catenatum | reverse complement strand
TATTGTTTTATTGTTTGATCAATTTAATGAATTTGAGTTCATTTCCTAATGTGTATTCTTTCTTATTGAGTCTTATCATGTGATTTCATACCTAGATAGGATGAAGTTTAGCTTTAAGAATGATGATACTCTTGATATATCATAAAAAATTATCATGATTAGATGTGAATCTCTAGGCATATTAGAAATTTTAAAAAATAAATTTAGGATGTTTCGAATTCCGATGTCACCAAATTTATAGTTAAATCACTAACCT
>NW_021412098.1:0-344 GCF_001605985.2 Dendrobium catenatum | reverse complement strand
TTGTGAGATAAGTTGTCAATAATGATGAATTAAGTCACCCATAAGAAGTATTATGATTTGAAATCAAGAAAAAAAGATTCTTAGATATATAAATTATAAGAGATTTAGAAAGTTATAGTGCTTACAATCCTTAGAGGTTTAATGATTGTCTATACATAGAGGTGAATGAAGTAGCTCAACTATATATAGTCAAAGCTACTCAATAAGACTTGTAATCCTATCTATATCAGAACTCCCACAATATATTATGCTAGATATTCACCTCAACATATTTAGCTAAATCATGTCATCAAGTAAAAAACTATAGTAAGGGATGTGAAATTAATGTAAAGTTATTTATCTTT
>NW_021412097.1:0-690 GCF_001605985.2 Dendrobium catenatum | reverse complement strand
CTTCATAGGTGATGCACAATTTATCCCAAATCTCTTTGCCAATTTTGCAAGTGGAGACACGCATGTAATCCTCAGATTTTAAAGCACATAAAAAGAAGTTCAAACATTTTTTATTCAATTGAGCTAAATCTCGTTCATCGAAAGCATTCAGTAAAAGAGATTTCAGTTTTAACACCATTAATTTCACGAGAAGGTGGAGAATAACCTTCTTTGATAAGCATCCACATGCGATAATCAGTAGATTGTAAAAACGTTGATATGCGGGTTATCCAAAAATCAAAATGTAGGTTATCAAATAGGGGAGGTCGGGTAATAGAATACCCTTCCGTAGTGTTACGATTCACAAGGTTAGCCATGAATCAAATTCAAAAAGTTTTCAAACTTAAAAGTTTGAATCCCGCTCTGATACCACTTGAAAGTTTGTTAGGGATGTTAAGCCCTTATGAACTTAGTCCCAAGCTAACCAAGAGGGGGGGTGAATTGGTACTTTAAAAAATTTCTTTTTACAATGAGTAAAAACACATAAACCAAAATAACACCACAAAAATAAATGCGGAAATAAAAGTGCGGAAGCAAGAAAACAAGAACACATAAATTTATAGTGGTTCGGTCAACTCGACCTACGTCCACTCCTTGGAGGCACCCTCCAAGGTTTGCACTATAAAATGTGACTCTCCTTTAGCCCCCACG
>NW_021412096.1:0-307 GCF_001605985.2 Dendrobium catenatum | reverse complement strand
TAAACTAAAAGAAATGGAATCCCAAATCCTAAAATGCACAATCAAGATCAAAGTTCAAATATCAAATAATAATTTAACTCATTCAAACAAATACAAACGAATAAACAGGGGACTCATGGCGAACAGGACCTCGATGCATACAAGCAATGAACAATAATCAATTCACACCATCTGAATAATTGCAAGCAAGCATCAATCATCGAAACCTATGAATACATAAGACAATATACGTAATGAATAATGCTGATGAATTCAACGGACTTCCACAACAGTCTCCACGAGGTTAAAAGTGTTGTACTTGCAAGTA
>NW_021412095.1:0-293 GCF_001605985.2 Dendrobium catenatum | reverse complement strand
AAATCACTTCAAATGATCTGCATGTATCTGAATAATATATTTATGGCTAAAACCATATCTCCAACATTTTGTTGTACCCTTTATTTTGAATTTATAGACATATCTTCATATTACATAAGCACCAATTAAGAAATTGATGATAATTATTGTTTTGTGGCTAAAATTAATTCTATAGTTTTAATTTGATTTGGTCTACCATGAGTGCAAGCGTGAGTATAATTCTATATGAGTGATGCCTAGTTTAGATACAAATCACAAGCTTGAAAGTAAAGCTTCGTACTCTTGTTGGTTAT
>NW_021412094.1:0-234 GCF_001605985.2 Dendrobium catenatum | reverse complement strand
AAATCTAAGATAGATTAATTATTCTGTGCGGACGCCGAACGCTGTCCGGAAATCAACAAGAATGTGTCATGTCACCCCTTCACTCGGTACCACATCTTATTACTGCTCGGTATTACACGATATCGCTGATATGGAGCATTATGATTAATCTTCAAATAATATTTTGCATCCTAAATCTGCACATAATCAAATGAAACCTAAGATGAGCTGCATTTGTATTGTATAAGTAGATAT
>NW_021412093.1:0-394 GCF_001605985.2 Dendrobium catenatum | reverse complement strand
CAAATTGAAGATTTGTTGTATCAAAAGTTGTATTTTTCATTGGAAGGAATCACCAAGAAGCCAGATCTTATGACTATGGAGGAGTGGCAGGTTCTTGATTAGATTGCACTAGGTTTGATACGAATTTTACTTACATTATATATCGCATTTAACATTGCAAATGAGAAGACTACAATCAATCTCATGGCCATATTGACTAAGATGTATAAGAAATCATCGGCCTCAAACAACGTATTCTTGATGAAGAAATTATTTAATATGAAAATGTTGGACAACACCCCAATGGCGAAACACTTGAATAACCAAAACAATGTGATGCGTGAAAAGTGAAAAAGGGGCTATGTTATAGCTCGTGGCAGTATTGAAGGCATCATGTATGTTTTTAATTGAAGAG
>NW_021412092.1:0-465 GCF_001605985.2 Dendrobium catenatum | reverse complement strand
TTGAGTTTGCCTTAAATGGTCTAAATGTCCCAAAAAAAAAAAAAAAGTGAGGCACATTCAAGACAATGATGTATTCAATGGTAGATTAGAAAAATAGGAAGAGTAAGATTTGGTCAGAAAATTATCTACTCATTCTACTCTTGTAAAATTTAACGCACAACATTATTTGATGTTATTTATTTAGCAAGTTTTTGAATATTATAATTGGCATTTTTTAAAAAATTGCTTGGTGTTAACCTTACATTCACTTAATTAATTTGCTATTTACTAAGTGAATAGAAGAAAGATAAGATAGAAAAAATAGAGAATTCTAAGAGAGATTACATTATTTATGAAGTAGAAATTACAACTCGCCTGGAAGAGCTTTTAAAAAAGAAAAATATTATAATTAAGGCTTTGATTAAGACACATTTTTTAGTGCTTTCTAAAATAACTTTTTAATTCAAAATCTTTCTGAACTATACA
>NW_021412091.1:0-1076 GCF_001605985.2 Dendrobium catenatum | reverse complement strand
TTCACACTTTACCGGACTACCTAGCTAGGGAGCTCGGAATGAAGGGATTACCGCAAAGAAGATCTCAACGAATGAGCTTCTCTATTAGGAAGCTTCAGTGGACAATGGCGAACTGATCTCCTTCAGACGTCGGGACCAGAGGACAGCCGGAGGTGTGACTTCGAGCGGGACGCCGAAAGCTTTCATGGCCGCTTGCTCAAACTGATCAAGGGATCGATCTGGGAGCTCGAGGGGAGAGTCTGGGAGGTCGAAGTAGCTCTGGGGGATGATTTTGAGCGAATGAGGATTTTTCCTTGCGGTCTCTAGAGCTCGAGCCAATTCAGACACCTTTTGCGAGCTCGGATGGCCGAGATTGAGCTGGAGGGGGCTCGGATTGCTGCCAGGTGGAAGATGGAAACATCCTAGGGAGGTCGTGGGGATCAAACCGGTGGACAGTAGCTTTAAACCAGGAGTTGTCTGGGGGTACCACCGGAACTCATTTTCCATTGGTTTCGACCGCCACCGGCCATGGTTTGGGTCAGGTTGACTGGGGGAGGCCGATGTGAACATGCTGGAGTCGAGGGTGGAGTCAATTTGGCCTAGGAATGTCTGGATTGAACTGGTGGTTGGGTTGGACTCAAACCTATTCGGTTCGAGTCAAATTGAGCTCGATCCAGGTCAGGTCAGACCCTGGGTTTGGTATGGGAGATAGGTCTGGGTCTGGTGCACCCAATGCAAGTAGCAATTGGATCCAATTTAGTCTGGGTTAAAAGATGACTCGGGTTGATCCAAATCTTCTCGGTTCGGGTCAATTTGGGCTCAACCCAGGTCAGGTCATACCTTGGGCTTGAGGTGGGAAGTGGGTCTGGGTCTGGTGGACCTAATGCAAGTGGAAATTGGGTCCAATTTGATCTGAGTTGGAAGATGGCTCGGGTCAGCGTGTTTTTGGCTACTTTAGGTTAGCCTAAAACCTGACCCAGGTTAACCCAAAGCGTAGGCTAGCTGGAGGAGGTGTGTTGGACCTAGGGCCACGTATGGGAGGTGTTGATCAAGTTCAGTTAGGCTTAGGTAAAGAATTGGCTCAATCCCAAGTGATC
>NW_021412090.1:0-747 GCF_001605985.2 Dendrobium catenatum | reverse complement strand
CCGCAAGCTGAGGAGATTTGATACTCAACAAATGCAAATACCTACAATCATCTGCAGGGGGTCCGCCGTACATTCAATACAATGCTCACAAATGAATATATAATATGTGCAAGAAGATTTGCAACACATATGATCTCTCTACGAAGACAAATATATGTGTCAAATGCCACTTTGGGTAGATGCAAAAAGACTACAGTAAATGCAGTATCCTGTAGTCAACTTCAGTCTAAGGATGAATACATCTATTTCCAACAGTAGTGGTTGTATTGTAAAGACCAAAATCACAGCAGAATGCATAAAGACTACAAGTTCCTACGAACTTCTACAACCCAAGGCAGGAGATTAGTTGGTACACTACGAACCACCTGCAGAAAGTAACGAGTAGTGCACGACAGTCTACCTGTATGAAGCAGCGAACCACTAAATTCAGAAGCTGCTACGCCACGCCACCGGATCCGCAATACTCGTACTAGCGGACAGAAGGCGTGTATAAACTTTCAAGTGAAATGTTGTGTATTTAGATGCCAATTACCTGCACAACTAAAATATTTTAAAGTACCTCCGCACGTGTACCGTAGCTTGTATACACATAGGTACACAAAGGGGTAAAAGAAATTATAAAAACCGCATGGGCCCCGACGAGCGTGTTATTGGTACACACGTGACGCTAGGGATGCTGCGCGGGTTGACAAGTGAATTCAGATTCGAAATCGATCCTTCTATATGGGTCAATAGAAGTCGACAGGG
>NW_021412089.1:0-220 GCF_001605985.2 Dendrobium catenatum | reverse complement strand
GTTCATTATATTCTTATAAGGGCATATCAAGTCCATAAAAAAGAAGATGCATTAGCTATTAAAAAGTCTCAATTTGTGTAAACACTAACCATTTTTTTATGTACTAATACAAATCTAAATAATATAGTTATTCTTTAAGCCACTGACCAATTATTAATGGGGTATGCTTCCCAATAGAGATACTTAGATTATGCTACAATTCAATGGAATTACATAGTGT
>NW_021412088.1:0-661 GCF_001605985.2 Dendrobium catenatum | reverse complement strand
TCAACTAACTAGGTATCATGTCTTCATTAAACTCATACTGAAGATGTGCCAACATAGTGCTTACTATGGAGTACCTTAAGAATTCCTCTAAATTATTTAGAAGTGATAATTACTATAAGTGCAAATCACATTTGAATCGGGAAGAAAACAACATCCAATCATCAAACATCAAAAAAACAAAAGAGCGAACATGCCTTTGAAACTTCATGTCTAGAAGGTCCACATATGATTCCTTGTAGAAGGTTAACCAAATCCACCAAAGTTAAGAAGGTCTTAGTGTGAGCCTATTGATCTAAAAATTGGTGATGACATCTACTTCACTAGGTTTATGATATATGACACCTTTCTTTAGATGCCATCCAAATTGGGCATCACAAAAAGCATGCCCAAAATCCCATTTGCAACTAATGCCAACAACATTTTGATAAATAATAGGCATGCCATCTACATAAATTTCCAAAAGAAAACTAACATCCTATGATTGAATAGTCATCCAACCAAGTATAACATGAATTGTGTTTGTGTTTGAAGATCACCTCTCAATAAAATCTAATATTAGATTATTATTTAACTTTTTGCAATGGATATGTCTACTGTAGTTTAATTTGACCTATTATATCCCCTTAAAAAATTTAAGATAGGTACCCACCACTCTTTGGCT
>NW_021412087.1:0-255 GCF_001605985.2 Dendrobium catenatum | reverse complement strand
ATCCAAAACACTTACTCGTATAATAAATATCAGTTTTTTTATCATGAAGCATTTGTTTCAGTATTTAAGTGCCTAAATGATATCATAATTGAGTAATATTGGCCTCGTTGGATTAGTCTCATCGAGCCACGCCATTCTACTATAAACATATCAAATTTTGAGTTCAATGACCATGATTTTAATTTAAAAAGTTTTCAATTCAAAGATTCACATGAGATTAGTGCAGATTTTATGAATTTTTTTAGTCATATCAAG
>NW_021412086.1:0-207 GCF_001605985.2 Dendrobium catenatum | reverse complement strand
TAGCCCCCATAGCTAGGCAGAGAAGCCCTTACAAAATTATTTCCATCTTCCCTAGTGTAGCGGAGTAGCCAAGTCCTTTGACTCCAAAGAGATCCTCTTCTTCCCAAAACTTCCCTTAAGATTAACCTTGAATTGGAAGGTACTAAGGCGCAAGATTTTCAGAGTAGCTGTGTGCAACCCCCTCCATACTCCCTTGACATCACCTAT
>NW_021412085.1:0-377 GCF_001605985.2 Dendrobium catenatum | reverse complement strand
TCCCTCCTCTCCCTCTCTCTCTCACTCTCTCCTTCTCTCTCTCCCTCTGTCTCTCTCTCCCTCTGTCCCTCTCTCTCTCTCGCTAATTCCTCTCTCTTATTCCTCTGTCTCTCTCTCCATATCTCCCTCTCTCTCTCTCTCTCTCTCTCTCTCTCTCTCTTCTTTTTCCCTCTCCCTCTCTAGCTACTCTCTCTCTATCCCTCACTCCCTCTCTTATTCCTCTCTCTCTCTCTCTTTCTCTCTCTCCCTCTCTCTCCTCTCTCTATCTTATTCCTCTCATTCTCTCTTTAACTCTATTTCATACACTCTCTCTAGTCTCTCTCTCTTTCCCTCTCTAGTCTCTCTCTCTATCTCTCTCTCTCTCTCAGGATGCGATT
>NW_021412084.1:0-265 GCF_001605985.2 Dendrobium catenatum | reverse complement strand
ATTCCAACTACCTATAAGGGGTGTCAATTTCGGGTCACGGGTCAGGTTCGGTTCGAACCCGAAACTGACCCTGCACTATTCGGGTCAACCCGAACCCAACCCGTTTTTTAAAACGTGTTAGTTTTCCTGACCTGAACCCGACCCGCTTCGGGTCCAGGTCAACACGACACGACCCGAATGACCCATTTTCAACAAGAAAATGGCTAATTTTTGGGTAAAAAACGGATCAATCTCCTCTTTTCGGGTCAAAATCGGGTCAATCTCG
>NW_021412083.1:0-605 GCF_001605985.2 Dendrobium catenatum | reverse complement strand
ACCAAACTTCAACCTTCTTGGCAAGAGCAAGCTTCTAGTTTTAAAGCTTGGCAAATTCAAGTTTTTGTTTCTTAAGCCATACACAGCAAAAAAAATATTTCATATGAGATAGTAATCTAACCGGGTTGAGGCAAGTAGGCAACGAGTGCTGTGCGACGTTGAACGGTTGGCCGGCGGCGGGATTCGACTTCCTCCGGCGCCGAGAAAAACAAGGGTGCTATGCGACGTTGAACGGGTGGCCGGCGGCGGGATTTGAATTCCTCCAGCGCCGAGAAAAACAGGGGTGCTATACTGCTGTGCGACGTTGAACGGGTGGCCGGCGGCGGGATTTGAATTCCTCCAGCGCCGAGAAAAAACAGGGGTGCTATACTGCTGTGCGACGATGAACGGGTGGCCGGCGGCGGGATTCGAATTCCTCCGGCGCCGAGAAAAGCAGGGGTGCTGTGCGACGTTGAACGGGTGGCCGGCGGCGGGATTCGAATTCCTCCGGCGCCGAGAAAAAACAGGTCCGCGAATTTCTGCGGAGTAGGAATAGGGAAAGTCAGAATATGAATAGGGAAAGGCGGAAGCATGCGTTGAGAACCTGAGAGAAAATATTATTAATG
>NW_021412082.1:0-258 GCF_001605985.2 Dendrobium catenatum | reverse complement strand
TCTGTATTTGTGTTACAGAGCGATATTTTTCATTATTGTCAAGCAATACCTAGCAATACCGAGCAATACCTAGCAATACACGAACATAGCAATCCCGGGTTCTGGTCTGGGTCAAGTCGTTGGGCCGCGCGGTAAAGAATAAGAGCACGTGACGACATATTATTGACATCTGAACGTAGAACTACATCAGATCACCTGGCCTAATAATTCTTCCAAAAGCCCACGCTTTGGATGCACTAACTCACCTCACCCACTAAA
>NW_021412081.1:0-221 GCF_001605985.2 Dendrobium catenatum | reverse complement strand
TATTTAAATTTTAAAAGATATAATTACCTGATTTTTTCTGGTTGTTACACACCCTCTCTCTCCTATCTCATTAATTGCCACCAATTTTCTTTCTTTGGATGATCTCTTAGTGAGTTCGTGAGAGGAGAGGCCCAAGTAGGGTAAAAGCAATACCCAACAATCTTGGTGGATGCCAAGGTTCGCGGTTCTTCAAATTTTTTTTCTTTTCTTTTATTTTCTTG
>NW_021412080.1:0-303 GCF_001605985.2 Dendrobium catenatum | reverse complement strand
TTATGTAGGATTAAATAAATTTTACTAATCCTTATATTTTAACATTTATTAATGCACAAATATAGGACAATCAAGCTGTACTTAAATCTTGGAGAACTTAGGTTAAGTGGTGTGTGTATCCTACACATACAAAAAATAAAATAAAATTAAATAACTAATAAATTGGTTAATGAATAATTAACTTAATTATTCATTAACCCTCCCCATCAAATCTATCCAAATAGTTCAATCTATGTTTAAGATTTCTAAACCTCACTCTAGACACTCAATGTATATATATATATATATTCAATTTTTTAAATT
>NW_021412079.1:0-249 GCF_001605985.2 Dendrobium catenatum | reverse complement strand
CTCGACGGCCACTTACAACATCCCTCCCCACCGGCTTCTTTTCCTCCGATGAAGTTCTTCGGCGCCCTCTCTTTAGTGGTAACATCTTTCATCGCTTGGATCTTCTATCTCCGCCAAAAGCCTACCAATCTTTTAGTGAGACGGCCACGAGGTGAAATTCTCGTTTTTAAACGTTGGGTTTTATTATTGTACTTTGCATATTAAATTCTCCAAGAACTTTGAATGAATTGATTCGGTTAATCTCTATTG
>NW_021412078.1:0-207 GCF_001605985.2 Dendrobium catenatum | reverse complement strand
CAATTTTATATTTTAAATTGAGTAAATTATACTATAAATTTAAGAGTGAAATATCAAGTTTAAAGTTCAATAATATTGAAATTTATAATTTTGGTTTATTAATTTAAGAGTTAAATTAATGATCAAATTCATTAGAGCTAGCTTGAATTATAGGTCCATAGGCCCCTTCTTCATCATCTTAGTACTATAATGTATTTAACATATAGT
>NW_021412077.1:0-396 GCF_001605985.2 Dendrobium catenatum | reverse complement strand
GAAAAGATTATCATCTTTTAGAAAGGTTGAGGCAAAATTAAAAAATTATTAAACTCAAAAGAGTGCTTTTGTACGATTAGAACTAGACACACTATAACAATGATAAAATCATGTTTTTATCATGTGGGGATGGATACAGGAATAACTTTTTTTTTCATGATGTCCTATAAAAAGTTTGTTTGTAATACTTTCTCACCAAATCTTTTTAGGTTTACCTCAACCTTTCTAAACATTGACCATATATAGTACATCTACCCTCATAATTGAGTTATCAAAAGGCTGTTGTTTTATGTGACCAAACTATCTAAGGTTGTCTCTCATTGATCTTGTCTACCACTGAAGCTATTTTAACCTTTTCGTGTATATTCTCCTTTCATATTTTTTTCCTCCAAGTGT
>NW_021412076.1:0-264 GCF_001605985.2 Dendrobium catenatum | reverse complement strand
GTGCAAACCGTCGGACCGCTACAAACAAAATTCTGCAATGTGCTCTAATATTAGTAGAAATAGTACAATATGTAACCAATTTTACGAACGGTATGAGAATTAAAGTATTACTCTTTTAGAAGCTAAGCCTTTTCATATTTTTACTTTTATTTTTCTCCTTTTGAAGAATGAGATATTTTGCATTAATCTTCATAGGCCAAAACATTTTATCCGGTTTAAAAAATTATAGCATCGACCTATTTGTAACTTTTTTGTTTTGCTTTT
>NW_021412075.1:0-324 GCF_001605985.2 Dendrobium catenatum | reverse complement strand
GTTTAACACCTACAACCTCTCAAATTAAAAAAAAAAATTAAATAAAAAAATGAATTGACAAAGAGGAACAATTATTACGTCCTCCTCCGGTCGGAGACCAAATCCCGCCAAAAAATGAGTTGTACCGAGCAAATACCGAGCAACACCAAACAATAACGAGGAATACCATCATTTGAAGACCCAATACCGAGTAATACCGAGCTAAACCGAGAAATACTGAGTTATACAAAAGTTGTACCGAGTTTTTCCTAAAAAAACTCGGTACAACTCTGTATTTCTCGGTACAGCTCGGTATTGGTCTTCAAAGAGCGGTATTCATCGTTA
>NW_021412074.1:0-299 GCF_001605985.2 Dendrobium catenatum | reverse complement strand
AAATAAGGAAGGTCCCTTGGTGGTTAAATGTTGAGAAAAATTTCTTGGAGAAGTTTCGTTGAATTAAATCACAATTTCTCCCATGCTCCAATAGACAGTTGGTTTTTTATTTTAATTTTCATTTTTTTTTTTGGGCCGTCAGCTGGAGTCATCATTGTTATATCAAATATTATTTAAGTACTATTTAGATGTTTAAGAACCTGCTTTATAGAGGTATCAATATTGTACACGACCCGAAAATTTGACTCGAATCCAACTGAAATTTTCGGATTCAGATTAGAGATTTCGTCCGGTTTGTA
>NW_021412073.1:0-244 GCF_001605985.2 Dendrobium catenatum | reverse complement strand
ATTACCTTCGCAAAATTAAAATGCAGTTCGATTGGAGCAGCACCACGGCATTTTAGAGTTTTGCTATATTTTGCCGTAAAAAATGGAGTTCTCCGTTGGAGATACCCTAAGTGCATTCAGCAATGTGCCAAACGATGCCCGCGCTATTAAATGCACTTAAAAAAAAAGTAGCGCGGGCATTCGCGAGCTCAACTCGCGAACGGCAGCTGCGTGGCGCGGGCAGCCTCGGGTAGAGCCCGAGCAG
>NW_021412072.1:0-250 GCF_001605985.2 Dendrobium catenatum | reverse complement strand
TTCCTAAGGCATGCAATAAAGTAACAATCTGAGTAAATCTTGTATACATGTCAGAAATAGATTTAGATGGTTTCATACGAAAAGTTCGTAGTCATACAAGAGAATATTCAAACGAGATTGTTTCACTTCATTGATTCCTTCATAAGTGATACATAACCTATCCCAAATTTCTTTACCAGTTTTGCAAGTGGAAACACGCATGTAATCCTTATGTTTTAAAGCACAAAAAAAACAGTTCAAACATTTTGCA
>NW_021412071.1:0-281 GCF_001605985.2 Dendrobium catenatum | reverse complement strand
GGCTTTAGATGAAGATATATTTAATCTCATTTCCTTTCGGAACCTCAAAATATAAAAAATTAGCTAATTTTGCTAGGTTCCTAGCGATCACTAAATTGAATTCAAATATATTTTCAAATCTTCTATTCTACCATATTATGAATTTTCTAATTTTAGGAATGTATAAATATTGGTTGATATATTGAATTTTGAAAATCATTCCAAATTCCCTCATCTTTAACCTTATTGTAGGTTAAAGTTTAAGACGCCTTTAAATCTTATTTCTTAAGGGTACTGCATGG
>NW_021412070.1:0-208 GCF_001605985.2 Dendrobium catenatum | reverse complement strand
CTTCCGTTCTCTCACCTCGCGTGTTTCACCCATAGCCGTCCGTCGCTCGCTGTGGATTGACGTCGCCGACGGTCACCGGAATTCACCGTCGACGGTCATCGGACTTCGCCGAGCATCCTTTCCTCTTTTTCCTGCTCGCGCGCCGTTGAGGGACGCTCTTCACCGACGGAATGGAAGGTATTTTGTTTCATTTTTTTTTCCTATTTCG
>NW_021412069.1:0-279 GCF_001605985.2 Dendrobium catenatum | reverse complement strand
GGAATGGAAGGAAACATTGATAGTGCTCATACCTAAGGTAACAAATCCGATTCTTCTTTCCAATTATAAACCTATAAGTCTATACAACACTGTGTATAAGGTGGCGTCAAGGATTATATTGAATAGAGTATTCATTCCTAAACTTAGGTCTAAGGAGCAAGCAGCATCCATTAAGGGGAGATCCTTATCTGATAATGTATTGGTGGCATAAGAAAATTTTCATAAACTAAGGTTCTCAAAATCTACTAAAGGTCTAGTATCTTTCAAAGTAGACATGGA
>NW_021412068.1:0-381 GCF_001605985.2 Dendrobium catenatum | reverse complement strand
AGCTAAACCTGTCCATTACTGTACTTTGCTGCTTATTATTTGGCCGCTTGATTCTTATTCTATTCCTGCAACTGGCTACGGGTGTTAATTGTCAAAAGTGTTTACTGAAATAATGATTTATACGAACTACTATTCTCAGGACATGCTTGATAAGCAAGAACGATGTGTTGACATCATTCTTTACCATGATTGCAATGAGAGAAATCTCAATTCATTGCTCAATCATAATCATAGTAAGCAACATGACCTGAATATTTAATGCTTTGAACGGTTTATATCCATTTTGAAATCATTTTTTATTTTTTACTTTAAAAGATAATTAAAAAATAATATAATATGCATAATTATTTATTTATTTTTTTTTTTTTAAGAATAAACTGA
>NW_021412067.1:700-1457 GCF_001605985.2 Dendrobium catenatum | reverse complement strand
TGGAGGAGATTTCCAGAAGAATTGTTAACCCCACGAGTCCCACCTCCTATGCTACCAAGATCACGTTCACTGCTGAAAAAGCGGTCGAGGACCCCTCCCCGAGCACAGTTAATCTCTCCAAAAGACATCTCAAGGCCCCAAAAACTTTCCTGGAAAAGCAGCTACTTCAACTGGGGCCTATTCCACCTTGCCGAAGAAGAGACGAAAGAACCTACATGATGACACTGGCGGGGACTTTGTCCCCTTTGGTGAACAATGAGGGCTCCCTTGTTTGGGTGCCTAAGGGTGCAGCTGGGACTCTTCCCACTACTAGGGAAACTAGATACCATTCAGCCTTCGGGCTATTTTAAATCCCTTTCTGGTATCTCCCCCCCCTGGGGTGGTTCTTTGAGTTCTATTCTGTGCTCTTGGGCATGTGACGGGGGGTCCCCTCGGTGCGACCCAAAGGGGCTCAACCTCGTTTCTTTCCTGTTTTCCTTTTTTGAATGTCACTCATGTATGGACGCTTACTTTTACATTTTCAGGTCTTCCCCTTTTTGTTTTTTTTCTTGGGAAGACATAGGCTTACAGTTCCATACTGACGTTGTACTTTTAACTTTTTAAGGAATGCAATATGCAATATTCAGCCCTTACTCTGTAACTCTCTCCATCTCACTCTCTGTAACTCTCTCCCTCTCACTCTCTCACTCGCTCTTACTCGCTCTATCTCTCTCTCTCTCTCTCTCTCTCTCTCTCTCCATCTCTCTCCCTATCTCTC
>NW_021412067.1:0-575 GCF_001605985.2 Dendrobium catenatum | reverse complement strand
TCTCTCTCTCTCTCTCTCTCTCTCTCCCTGTCCCTCTCCCTCTCTCTCTCTCACACACACACACATACACACACACACATACTCTCACTCTTCTCTCCTGCCTCACACCCTCTCACTCGCACTCTCTCTGTCTCTACAGCACTCTCTCTCTCTCTCACTCTCCCTCTCTCTTTCTACCTCTCTCTCTCTCTCACTCTCTCTCTCTTTCTCTCTCTCTCCCGCTCTCTCTCTCACTCTCTCTCCCTCTCTCTCCCGCTCAAGCGTCATTTCCTCCTGTTTTTTCTCTCTCTAGGTTATTTGTAGTGAGAGAAGCTCTGGGGATGGCGGGGGGCGACCGAAGGTCTCCACCCCCGCTCAAGCGGGAGTGGTGGTGACGGATCAATCGGCGGCGATGAGAGAATGCGTTCTAGTGTTGGTTCGGGATGTTCGAAGAAGAGTGGGGAGCGACCGGGAGCGGGATCAGGGGGATCTCCAAGTAAAGTTAAGATGACTAGATCGAAGAGTAAAGCTCGTGATGCAGGTAAGTCGGGATCGGATGGATCAATGGAGGGTCATTGGGAGGTGAAGCTGTGGGG
>NW_021412066.1:0-255 GCF_001605985.2 Dendrobium catenatum | reverse complement strand
GCCGGAGTTGCGCCATCGAAATTCCACGGTTATTTTATGACGCAATTGTTGCGCCGGTAATTACCGGCGGAATATCCGCCGGACGTGCGACGGTAGTGGCCGACGGATCATATTCGCCGGTACGTACGATACATTTCGTTGTATCGTATTTTCCGACGGATTACCAGCGCATAATCCGCCGGAAACCTGTAGCATTGACAAAAAAAAATTGCCTTCCGAGCCAACAATCCCATTTCCACACCTGCAAACCTATCA
>NW_021412065.1:0-231 GCF_001605985.2 Dendrobium catenatum | reverse complement strand
GATGGATTGTCTTCAAGTTCTTATTGGTGTCCCCCCCTACAGGATGGTTGAAAATCAATGTGAATGGTGCTTTGCTTTTTTTCAAATGCAGGAGGAATAGGGATGGTAGTTCGGGACAGCTTTGGGAAGTTGGTAGTGGCAGCTGGTTGGAGTATAAACCATTGGGATTCCACTCATGTGGAAATGATGGCTAGGCAGCATATTGAGAAGCTACTTGAGGATTGGATGTTT
>NW_021412064.1:0-496 GCF_001605985.2 Dendrobium catenatum | reverse complement strand
ATGGAAAACATTGTACTGTTTCATTTCATTTTGCTTGATTGCAAAACTACCATAAAGAGGGAATTTGTATTTGCTAGAGAGAGATGTTTACATTGGTTAGCTAAGATCCAAATGGTGTGGTAGAGATAAATGAAGGAGACTAGCTAACTTGGTGCAATAAGTGGTTGTTGTTTAGAAACTTTTGGGATATGATACTCATTTGTATTACTATTTCTTCGACCTCCCCGTAAGTTGATGGCCGCTAATAGGATTATCAACTTATCTTGAAGTAGTAAGAATTACTTGTTGATGAGTAACTCGGTAAAAATATTGGCAATCCGATCTTGTGTAAATATGTGATGAGAAGTAATTTGATATAATCACGAATGAAATGATAGTCAATCTCAATGTGTTTGGTACAGACATGAAATATCTTGTTGTAGGATGAAATAAAATTCTAAGCTTATCATTCTAAGTCATAAAATTTAGGTATATTTTCTTTAATTATTTGCTATGC
>NW_021412063.1:0-1474 GCF_001605985.2 Dendrobium catenatum | reverse complement strand
ACCACCAGGCGCTCGCGCCTCCCTTGAGTCGACAGGCAACATACTTCACCTGTTTCTCAGCTTCGATCTCCATATAATCAAAAAAGTTCTCCACCGACCGTTCCTAGTCGAGATAATCTTCGATGTGTAACCTGCCATCGAAGAAGGGAATATCAAGTTTTATGCGAAACTCATCGTGATGTCGTTCACGTCCCACATGACGATGGGGTCGTCGCTCAAAAGCATCAACGTCGGTGTCCGACAAGTCTTCCGGAATGAAACTGTCAGGTTCGTCTTCGGTCTCCGACCAATCTGGAATCAGTGTAGCTCGACGACGCCCTATGTTCTGATAGCCTCTTCCTCCGCCGACGGGTGTCTGAACAGGGGCCAATGGTCTTCCCGCCCGCACGGGAACTTCACCGGCTCGGATAGGTGGATCTCGGCGAAAGGCGGTAGTGAGTCGTTCTATCGCCGCTGCCAAATCATCCAATCGTTTCTCTACTCCAGCGTGTGCGGCCCAAAGCGCCTCCAGACTTCGGTCATCCTCGCTCGTCTTACGCTTGCTGGACTCTGCCATCTCTCCGAGCCTCCGGCTCTGATACCAAACTGATGGGGTATACGGTGGAAGAAGCAGGTTCACAAAGCTCAACACTCCACAGGAGGACAACAAGATTGCTAAGGCAAAGGCCTGAGAAACTATTTCATTCAATGCCTTCTTCATCCTAACCAGGAGAAGATAAACAAGCAACCAAGAGACCAAAACTGGCTCTTGCTACAATTGTAAACTGCACTATGGAAGCCGCATGTACCATACGCCTAAATAAGGAAAACAAAGAAGTGGAGCAGCAACAATACTAACAGAAAGCTGCAAGCTGCTTCACAAGATAACTAATAAAATAAAAGCTGATTAAGATAACTAAGTAATATTTAAGAAAACTAAGTAGTATTGTGAAAAATAAGCTACTCGGTGACGTGATGCACCGCATCATATCTTCATTATTAAAACACCAAAAAGATATAGTGAAGAAAATTCTCCTTTAGTAAGTAATGGAGACAGAAATTAAAGAGGATTATGGTGTACAAAGGACATGAAGGAATATTTGTCTAAAGGTTCATAATAATGTATTTAAGTCTAAAAAAGTTGATGAAAATAACCATTTGAAATAATAGCACAAATTAAGGCTGACTTTTCTATGATGCTATGCTATAAGTATAAATTAAGCAAACTCAATATATCGATCAACCTACCATTACTAACAGTTTGATCAATAATATGTTCATATGTTCAATGTAAGGTTTCATCAATATCAATCAAATCTCTTTTTTTCTGTGACATTTAGGCTAATTAAGGCAGATTCACACACACAATCAAACACAGGACTCGAACTCAAGATCTCTTAATTGATTCCTTAAACTAGGGGTGTCAATTTTTGACACGACACGAAAACCCGACCCGGACCTGACCCGGACCCGCCGGGTTGGACCCGACCCGATT
>NW_021412062.1:0-282 GCF_001605985.2 Dendrobium catenatum | reverse complement strand
TTTTTAAATAACACCCTATGTAAATGTTTCCATAAATGACATAAATTCCAAGTGAATTTCTTACCATAGAAGCTAATATCAATTAAATTATAGTCCATAATCATATTATTAAAATCCTCCATAGATTGATTGATAGGTGAAGTACCCCTTATATGTTTAGAAGGCATAGAAATAGTGTTAAACTCCGCTCCAACAAGTTAGGGCAAGTTAAAGATATTATGAAAGTTGATGAGTTTCTCCCATATTAATTTCTTGGTATAATGAGAAGAAGCAGCATAAACA
>NW_021412061.1:0-211 GCF_001605985.2 Dendrobium catenatum | reverse complement strand
TCTCTAGTAAATAAATTTACTTTCTTTGATGTGAATAATAGTGAATTCCCATCAACATTGTTGGCTTTGTTGAGGGAGGAGAGTGATAGGGTATAGTTTCTTTTGATAGTTACTTGTAATAGTTTACTTTCATTTTAATGCAAATTGCAGGTGTTCAGCTCTCCCTCTCTTGCTCCTCTCTCTCTCTCTATTATTCACCCCTCTTATTCCT
>NW_021412060.1:0-359 GCF_001605985.2 Dendrobium catenatum | reverse complement strand
ACTCACAACCTGAGGATGAAGACAATATTGCATTAATGACAAGACAATTCAGAAGCTTTTTAAAGAGGAAGCAGAATAGACGCCAGCAATGGAATAGAGGTAAGTTTAACAGAAATTGCAAGATTTCTAATGAAGTGATTTGTTATGAATGCAGGAAACCAGGTCATATCAAAACTGATTGCCCAAAACTCAAAGACACTCCTAGCAAGGAGAAGGTAGAGGAGAAATCAATGGTAAAGAAGGACAAGAAGAAGTTTTAAAGAGCTTTCTGGGCGGACTCAGCTTTAGACACATCTGAGACTAAAAAATAAGAAGAAGTCATCAACCTTTGCTTGATGGCAGACAATGTTGATCACTCA
>NW_021412059.1:0-282 GCF_001605985.2 Dendrobium catenatum | reverse complement strand
TTTTAATTATTAAATATTTTTAATGAAAAAAAAAATTAATTTCAATAAGTTTAATCATATATGTTATGAAATATGATATTTATTTATTTAGAGAATTCAAATACAAATAGATATTATTTATAATTTAGTCACATTTTTTTTATCTAACATAGTCCCCTAAAATCCTTTTATAGATAATTATGCAGGTCTCATACGTAGGAAAGATCAAGAAAAAGAGCGCTTATACAAATAGTAATGAGTTGATATGCAATGTAGACAAATCTAAATCTTATGGAATATAGG
>NW_021412058.1:0-287 GCF_001605985.2 Dendrobium catenatum | reverse complement strand
TTCTCTTTGGATATCTAAAGTCATCCCACTCGATCTCTCAAATGGAAGAAGACTTTCCCCTATGAGGATGCCTTCTTTTTTTGGGATTCAAGTGGAATAAGAATATCCACACTCAAAGATCATTTTCACAATTCTTCACAATTTATTACAAATTTTACATCAAATATAAAGCAAAAAAAAATTCCAAAAGACCTGCATGGTTATCCTAATAAAAATCCCAAGCAATTATATATGAAAAAAAAAAATAAAAAAAAAATGCTCAAACCATTGACCCTGTGCCAAGCCAT
>NW_021412057.1:0-214 GCF_001605985.2 Dendrobium catenatum | reverse complement strand
TTCAGGATCTCAAAAAATAAGAAAGGCTTAATGGCGATCAAGCTTGACATGGCCCAGGCTTTTGACAGTATGTGCTGGAAGACATTGGAGAATGTCCTTCACTGGTTTGGTTTCCCGGGAAGTTTTACCAACCTCATCCTAGAATGTGTCACTGGAGTTCGTTTCTCTATCCTCCTGAACGGTAAAGGAACGAGATGGATTGAAGCCAAGAGCG
>NW_021412056.1:0-263 GCF_001605985.2 Dendrobium catenatum | reverse complement strand
ATTTTGGTTGCTCTTCAAACCATTTAGAATTAAAGCTCTGAGCAATATTTCTTATTTTTGTTTGGGGGAAATTATGATTTTTTTGTTGGTAAGGTCCCTTAACCAAATATGAACGTCGAATTTTATCCCTTTCATTTACATTATAATTCCATATTGAAGGTCTATGCCCAGGGTCAACAGGAAGATTATCAACATCAACCTCAATATGTTTCTTCCTCTTTAAATAAATATCGATTCATCTACTGCAAGCTTAATATAGTAAA
>NW_021412055.1:0-3150 GCF_001605985.2 Dendrobium catenatum | reverse complement strand
ACCCGCAATAACTCCTCCATCCCCTCCATTTTCCCTCGTGGCATTTGATTAGTTTCCTAATTTGGAGAGGTCACTTGGCAGGAGTTTCAAATCCAAACTTCAAATTTGAATTAGGAGTTAAATGCCTCCTCAATTTCTCCCGTCATTAAGGAATTAATCGCAGCTTTAAATCTGAAATTTAAATTCAGATTTAAGGATTAATTCACTTACTTAATTGGGGCCCACTTATTTGAATGAATCCCCTCTTCCCCTTTCCTTTGCCTAATTAAGAGCCAATTAATGCTCCTAATTATTTCCCTCATTCACTCAAAAGCTCTTTGGAAATAATTCCAAAACCTGAGATTTTTTCCCTTTGGCCGAAATCCCCCTCAAGGCCCCACTACCATTAATTCCGTCCAAATTCTGTTTCTTTTATTTCTGGAAGTAAATCCTGGATCCCTCTCTTACCCGACCACCTCTCCCTCTCAATTCCCCTTGCTCCTAAGGCTAGAATCCTGAGATTTCTCTCAGATTTTGTCTTGGTCCTGCACCGTTGGAAGGCTGAATTTGCTGTCCAGAATTCCTGTAGGCAGATTTTTCTCTGTTGTCCTCAGATTTCAGTATACAGCCTGCTGTCCACTTATGCCAGCAAAGATATCCTGCTGTCCAGCACTTTGGAAGACCACCGACAGATATATGGGCTACCCAACGGACTACACTTTGACACTATTTGTCTTTGGGTAAACTCTTCCCCGACTCTTTTATCTTCAAAGTGCTTCTCAATTGTGGACTAGTAAATTCATGACAATCATGTTAATGCATCTTCGCTAAATCCTAGTAATTAGAAGAGTTGTGTGAGGGATCTTTCATAGACTAATCTTATTGTTAGTATTAGAATCTATTGTTGGAACTATCCATGTATGCAATGTTGGATTAAGCTGGCTATCTTTTGAACTTAACTTTTCTATGCATGTGAATTAACCTAAGCTAAGTACTACTTTAATATTTATCTTATCGTTCAATTCCGCATAAAATCTTGCTTATTATTGCCTCTAAATCTAAACGTGCAAACTTCTTTAAGCAAATCATTTTCGCATGGGATTGTATCACATCATGAACCCTACGTATGACTTTAAGCTCTTAAGCGAATCTTAGAACCTTGCTTTAATCTTTCCTTATTTCTTCATTAATTAATTAAGTCCATTATATTTGCATTAATTCATCAAACTTCAAAGTATCTAGTTCATATCACTATCTCTCACGATCTCTCCCTCACTATCTCTTATTCTCTCTTCTATTTCTCTCTTCTATTTCTCTCTCTTAACCTTTCATTCTTCAAATATACATCTCTCAATCTCTCTCTCTCTCTCACAATTTTTTTGCTCTCTATCACTGATGATCTTTATCTTATTCTCTTTCCATCTCTTCCCTATCTCTCTTGCTCTCTCTCCCTCCCTCTCCGTCCCTCTCTCTCTATATTGCTCTCTCCCCCTTTCTCTTGGTTGTTCTCTCTCACACACAGTTCGCTCTATTTCTTTGTAATGCGTCTCTTTTCACTTTCCTTATCCAGCCTAACTGCATACATCACTAAGGTTATGAACTTAGCTTTGTCTGCTTCATTCTATATTCTGTTTTTCATTTTTCTTAAATGTCTTCTTTGAAACCTTCTATATAGAAGGTAAAATTGCTTGAAACTTAGATTTCATGCGTAGAATGCTTAAATCCTCCCGAGTAAATTTGCCATTATCTATAGTTTTACCTTCTGAACATTGCAATGATCTTAAGTAAAACTAATTAAATTTTATGTTGATGAAATTTTGATGGTAAAATGTATTTCCCACATCATTCACTTGTCTTAGGTCAATTGTTTATGAATTCATTTCTTCTCTTTATATTATGTAGCCTGTTTTATTTCTTGATAGAATTTGGCATTTACAATCTTCTGATCTAAGCAGGCTGCAGCATATTATTACCATGGACTGATCCTTGATGAGGGGAACACAGAGAAATCACATGGAATGGCCGTAGCTTCTTTGCAAGCTGCAGAAGAGTTTCTAAAAGAAAGCAAAAAAGCCTGTGAAGCATTCAACTCTACACCTCCGATATCAAGGTTTTCCTCTGAATTTTCCTTTTGTTTCCACCTAACATAATAAGCTTCTTCAGTTTTCCAATAGATATTCGGTAATTAATTTTTTGGCTCTTCATTTTTCTCATGCTGGTATTCTCATGCAACAAGGAAGATATAGATTATAGCTTCATTTTAATAACCTCTTCAAAGAGTTGACAAGGTTACTTTATGTATGAAGTACCAAAATTATTGGTTATTTTTTCTATAAATGGGAAGTGGATAGTTTATATTTTGATGGAGACAATAGTCGTGTAAACACATTTTAGATATTGGCAAAGCATTGCCTTTGCATGTTGTTTACTCAAGTATTGCCTTCTAATCTTAAATTGACAAGCTTTTCATTAAAAGATTGAAAAAGGAAGATAAAGAGAAAAGAAAAGTGTTAGGCCGGTCCAGACCTGGACCGGCCAAGCTGGTCCGGGTCTTCTCCAGGCGGAAGCAGATCACGGGACAGCAGGCCGACGGAAACGAAGGGGAGCTTGGCTTGGTGGGGTCCACTTAAGCGATTACAACACAAATAATTGGAAGCTATTTTTGGAGTAGTAGAAGGAAGGGGTAGAGATGATCCCTTTTTATTTTTGTTTGGATATTAGAATGGCATTAAGTAGGCGAGAAAAGAGAGGAATTAGGTTATGTCCAATTTTGTGCGAATTACACACACTATAATAATACATATAGAGGCTTCTAGAAAAATTCTAGAGAGTTGGGCAGAGTGCGATCCTCCTCTCGATACTAGAGGACCTTGTATCTTTGCTATTATCCTTTGCATCTACTAGTAAAAGTACAAGTTGTTCTCATTTTTCTAAACACACTACACACACATCCCTGTCCTTCTACCCACCGTTTGATGTAACTATTACTGTTGTGGACAGAGTTTTCATCTTGGATCTATGTTTTGGTGAGATCCCAAGTGTTTCCCTATCAAAAGAAAATAACCTGTTGCATTGTTTAAACTTGAATACACTCTTTGTTGAAAGCTGAAACCGTTAAATTCAGATAACTCAAACTTGAATAGAAATTGGTAAGCATCAATCATGGACAAG
>NW_021412054.1:0-625 GCF_001605985.2 Dendrobium catenatum | reverse complement strand
TGACGTCACATTCCACCATGAAGCTGGAAGGGGAGATCGCAGGTTACAAGGTGATGGTACTGATTGATAGTGGGGCCACTCACAACTTCATAGCTTGCAGATTGGTGGAGAGGGTGGGGCTACTGGTGACCCAAGGGAGAGGTGTAGGAGTCATGTTGGGCACGGGGAAGAAGGAGCGCTGTAGCGGGCAGTGTGAGGGGGTGACCCTCACATTGCAAGGAGAGGAGACAGTGCAAGACTTCCTACTGTTAGACTTGGGAAGCACTGACGTGATACTGGGGATGCAGTGGCTCCAATCCTTGGGTGAGATGAAGGTAAATTGGAAGAAGTTATACATGGAGTATGCCAGTATGGAAAGGGGAGCAGGAGAGTGACACTACAGGGAGACCCCAGCTTATGCAGAGTTAGAGTGGCCTTGAAGTCCATCTTCAGGACTTTGAGAGATGAAGGAGAGGGCTATTTGATAGAACTACAACAAGTAGACGGGGAGGCAGAAAGGGAGTCAGAAGTCATACCGGAGGTGGTCCAGGATCTTCTACAGCAGCACTCCACAGTGTTTCAGATGCCCAAGGGGCTACCACCTGTCAGATCTAGAGAGCATGCTATTGTGTTGCAGGCGGGGGTA
>NW_021412053.1:0-2103 GCF_001605985.2 Dendrobium catenatum | reverse complement strand
CCTTGAGAATTCCACTAACTCACTCATTTTGCTCCTAACATGACAAAAAAGCCTCTTTCCTTCATAGGGTAATGGAGAAAGCCTACACTACTTTCCTCCTTAAAAAATAACTACTCCCTAGCCTCCTGTTAGATATGCAAAGTTATCATAACCTCTCATAAGGCCTTCGAGATCTTATAAATAAGATTTTCAATAAGTTTTTCTCCTAAGAACTTGAACAATAACCATAGGAAAAAATATATAAATCCAGCTATAATAACAGTGGAGAACCTCACACACAAATGCTTTTTTAGATCTCTTGGACTTCTATAAAATTTTTCTCTCAAGTTTTCTACAATCTATCATTTTCAACCTCTTAAAAAATTCTTGAAAAAGTTTTGCTCTCTTCATCTTAAAAGAAATGGGATTTATATAATAGTAATATTTATAAGCAAGATAAAAAAGAAAAAGTTTTGTTCAGTTCATCTTATTTCCTCCTGCCATGTTGGTCAAATTTATTTACTTTTCTAAGCAGCTTAAACAATTTAAGTTCTTAACATGTTAAGAGAAATGTATGAAGGAAATGATACAAAGAAGAAAGCAATTTTTATTTTTGTTATTTATAAACAAACTTTTAATAAATATGGTGCATAAAAGGAAAGTTTAATGCCCACACCCATTTTAGTTTATATAATGCTTTTTTGGTATCACTATGGATCTTCTTGTTGATCATTGGGCCTCCATTGATATTTGATGACCCAACCCTATTCTTGATTATTCAGTAGTAAACATTATCTAGCCTCATTGATTGCATGTCATTGAAGATTGGTTGTCTCAAACTGTCATCTCTAATCCATCTCTTTCCCACCATTGCCATAAGTGGAAATATAGTGCCCTCAAATTTTTACAAGTGACTTTATTTGTTTCCTCTAAGTAAATTCCATGAAGAGTTTCCAACAACAACACCATTGTGTAGAGAAAGTCATTTTTTCATTATACAAAGATAAAAAAGTCATGTTATTTTTATATTAATGCCTCCCTCTGGTCATAACCCAATTGTTTGACCTTCTCTAATGACTCTTCCATTTCCTTTCATAGATCATGTAGACAATAGCTCTCAACCTATAAAACTACCATTAGTGCCATTAATAATATGTATAAGTCCACCAATACTGCATTAATATCACCTCTTTATGAACAATTTACTAATCATTTTCATGCTCCTCAGTAGTAGCCTCCTCAAAATTGATTTAGTTTTTGTGAGGTAAGTAGATCATTAGTGACTTGTTCATTAAAGATTGCATTGCCATCAATGTTGATGATTGCTTGTATTACTAACATCAATGCCTGACATCACTACTAACTCTAATAAAGGTTATTTATATCTAGGTTGACACTTTCCATCACTACTAATGTTGACTAAAGATGATGCTACAATCAAAACTTGCTTTCTTTCTATGGTTGATGCTTGCTTTCCTAGTTATCAATTACTCCTCTTTTGAAAAGAATGGATCATCATATCATTATTGATACATTGACAATTATTTTGATGCCTTATAGCTCCTTCTACTTACACTCTAGAAGCCATCTTCTATAGCTCATGTATTTAGCTTTCTATTAATTAATGACTTCTAAAATTTTAGGATAGTTTATCCTTTATAATATTTGATTATGCTAGTAAAACCACTTTAATAATGATGGACCCCATAGTATTTAATTTTCTTGAGCTTTTCATAAAAAAAAAAAAACTAATGTCTTTTATAAGTTTCTTTTATTATATCCACGTGTGTAGTTGATATTTTTATTCAGTACTAATGTGATAAACTCTACATCTCTTTAAAATTACATATTTTCCATCTTATAATAGTTTTTCATCGCTTATGAGAATCAATATTAATATACTAGATATTATTACAATGTAGAAAATACTATTCTTCTTTCATCCATTGATGCATTAATTCTCTGAGAAGCAAGATGAGGCTATAGGGGAAGCCCTGGTTGTATCCTTCAAAGTACATTCATATTTATGTTAGTATAGCAATAAGGTGGTGATTTTCTAAGGTTATTACGTGATATATGAGTTTTTTTACAATGATATGTAAGTTATCAAGGTGTTAGTGGAGG
>NW_021412052.1:0-210 GCF_001605985.2 Dendrobium catenatum | reverse complement strand
CCACACCCAATGTGTACTATGGTGAACTGTGCAAGTGTCTGAGAGGTGTCCTAGCATGCCACATGAAAAATATCTAACTCCAGGAAAGGGATTTCTTAAGTGGTTTGAGTTATAATGCCTCTTCCTAGGTTTTGGCAATTGATCAAAAGTAGGTGTCATCCTAATTTTCTTACATGTTTCTAATTCATTTTGAATCTTCAAATTAGTGCT
>NW_021412051.1:0-2321 GCF_001605985.2 Dendrobium catenatum | reverse complement strand
TTGTGACACACTTTTGTGCAAATTTGCATTTATTGGGTTTATTTTGTTCCTCTTTTTCACATTGCGAACCATTGCACATTTCTTTTGATTTATGTACATTTGTACATTTGTCAAGAGTAATTTTATTCTTTCCAAAGTCATTAATCAAAGTTTTCAAATTAATCTAGGTGTATAAATATTAATCGAAGAGTGAAATACAAAATAAGAAAAACATCAGAATTGCAATCATAAATTAATGTAGTCTAAACAAAAAACATGAAATTTGACAATCTTAATTATTATCAAGTTATAAGCTAAACTTAAATTTTGAAAAATTAGATTTTCTAATGAGTATGATTTTTAATTTACATTTTAAGAATTATAGCACTGATAAGAAAATAAAAACCAAAAATTTTCATAGTTAAACACACATTTCAGAAACAAGATAAAGACAAGACATGTTTACTTAAATTGATATCAAAAAGATATTACAGTCACTGCAATCGATATCAATACACACCATCTAGAGAAAAACAGAAAATACATCTTAAAATCCATCCAAAGAAATACAACAAAACAACAAAAAACACATGAACCATAACAACTCAAACATAAAACAGAAAGTGCAACAATCACTCAGACGGTCCCTGATCTGGAGGAGGAGGAGGTTGAGCATTGAAGAAGGTAAAGTAACTACTTACCATAAGCATGTTACTGTTCAATTCATTCATTTGCTCTCTTATGAAGCCCATATCCTGATTGTAGCGATTTTCAAATTGATCAAAACGTTGATCAAAATGAGTCTCTAGCTGATCAAATCTTTGACCAAATTTTAATAATTTGTATCATTGGTCGGTGCTGGTTTGGCTTCAGGTTCTTCCTCAGTGTCACTGATGACGTGTGCCTTACTAGTGTCATCATTTTTTAAGATTGCTCTGAATGATGCATCATTATAATAGAGTAAATCTTCAAACTCCTAATCAGGATGAGTCAAACCATACTTCTTCTCCAGAATAAAGGCAACTAGATGTCCTAAATCAATATTCCGTTTTCTTTTCTGATCAGCATGACCTATTTCAGAAAGCCCAAAAAGATAGTCGAGAATTAACTGGGCTTCATCTATAGGTTTTTTAGTCATGATCATAAAAGTGACCATAGAAAGAAGTGGAGTTATGTTCACTCTATCACCAGCCTTAGGGATAATGGAAGTTCTAAAGACATGCTGGATGATTCATGCAGTTTTCACAAGACCGGATACTCTAGCCACATGTTCATTCACATTCTTCCCTCTAATCACTTAACTGATTTCAGACCACGAATAGTCATCGGTAGTGATCAGATAATTTGCTCTTTCCCCTTCAGTTCTTAAGTTTAGAAATGCTCCTAAGTCATGCTTAGTAATTTCTACTTTTTGTTTAAAGATAAAGGAGTGGACTACAGACTGACGAGGGCCAATTGACATATTGGCCAGGAAATAGTGAAAAGACTCTTTGTTGTAAGGGTGGACCAGAGTAAGAATGAAACCAAATTGGGTCGAGGCAAACAAGTTCATTACCTGGAAAGTAAGATTTTCTTGAAGTAGGATCCTATAGGGTGTGATTTTGGCAGAGGCAAATCAAGGAAAAGATTCCTCATTTTCCTTAGACAGAAAGTTCTCTGAAGGATTCCTATGTGGTTTCTTTGCTATGACCTTCTGCCTCTTATTTGAACTAGCCATCTAAAAAGGACTGATCTAAAGAACGAAAGAGATTGAAAGTGATGTTTAGAGTGTAACAGTTAAGTTCAAAAGCCTGCCAATTTATTGAAAAACGGCATGTTCGTACTTGATGAAAAAAAAAATTTCATCCCGGACGAATAAAAAATTCATCCCATATGAAAAATTTTCGTACAGACGATTCAATGCGTCAAAATGAAATGGCTTTTCGTAATCAACACAACTTATGATGCATCCTTTTGTACACACTTTTGACCAGTCTTATCATACAGACGAACACGTGTTCGTCCCGGGACGATCAGAACTTATATCGTTTTAATGGCAGTTGAAACCGTCCCCTACATAGAACCGACATGTGTTCGTCCAGACGAACCAAAAGTTCGTACTGACAAAGTTCATATTAAAAACTGTCTTATTTATTCAACTGCTTCATTCATTCATTCCGTCGTTTGAAAAATATTTCATCCCGGACGATCTTGACGATCGTACAGATGAAGTAAATTAAAACTGCTCTTAAAATGGTTCAAAATCCTGCAGTTTGTGGACTACACAAATGTCCCGTACGAAATGATTTCGTCCCACACGATGATTACTTAAAAAAAAAATTGCACACAAACAAAAAACTACC
>NW_021412050.1:0-315 GCF_001605985.2 Dendrobium catenatum | reverse complement strand
GAAGCTGGAAGGGGGGATTGCAGGGTACAAGGTGATGATTCTGATTGATAGTGGGGCCACTCACAATTTCATAGCTTGCAGACTGGTGGAGAGAGTGGGGCTACCAGTGACCCAAGGGAAAGGTGAAGGAGTCCTGTTGGGCACGGGGAAGAAGGAGCACGGTAGCGGGCAGTGCAAGGGAGTGACCCTCACATTGCAAGGAAAGGAGACAGTGCAAGACTTTCTACTGTTGAACTTGGGAAGCACTGATGTGATACTAGGGATGCAGTGGCTCCAGACCTTGGGTGAGATGAAGGTGAACTGGAAGAAGTTATA
>NW_021412049.1:0-692 GCF_001605985.2 Dendrobium catenatum | reverse complement strand
AGGCCAAATATTTAATTAAAATACTAGAACCCCCAAACCTAACCTATTTCTAATAATGACCTTTTAGATTCCCTTAACTTAGTGTATAGGAGGACCCCAGATCTTCTAAAATTTACTAATGCAATTTAAACTTCAAAGATCACTATCTTAAGCATTAAAATGGATCTACAAACTAAATTAACAAAAATAGACCCTAATACATTAATATTTAAATTTCAATTAAAAGTTTCCTTTTTAGACCTTCAATAAACCTGAACTCGAGACAACTTGAACTAACTACCTAACATAGGACTTATCTGAAGCTAAACATGCCTACTACGCACACATAAATTTGCTAGGGCACCACTTTTAGCTCTAGGATTAGGGCCATTAGTTTATTTTTTTCAGCTTATGTGATGTGATGTGATTGTGTATGGTACGAATGGTGATTGGCTTAATTGCTCTGGTTTGTCATGATGATGGTTTATTTCATTGCTAAGTTTTTTATAATATGCTTATGATGTGATTTGTGTGATATACCCACATGGGCTAGGAGCACTTTTGCTACTATTCTAGTCTTATACATTTGGCCATGCTCATATAATGCTAAATAAAAGAGTGTAATAATAATAAAGCTTTAAAATTAATGCTAATTTCTACAGATGTTCCAAAGACTGCTTAGCCTCCTTTAAAAAAATTAAAAGAGCATCAGC
>NW_021412048.1:0-431 GCF_001605985.2 Dendrobium catenatum | reverse complement strand
GCATATAATCAATCAGTAGGCAGCAATATTAATTACTGAACTTTTCTTAATTATTCGTTGTTAGAGATCGAAGATAGGTAAGAGGAGACGAGGGATCTAAGCATTCGGCCAGGGTGTTTGCCGCTTGTCAAAGTCGATGAGATGGTTCTGATGTAGTGGATCATCGGAAGATGCGACCTGCAAGAAGGATTTGGGATTTTCTCAATCCAGGGAAGAAGAAGAAGCTTTCCAAAGGGATAATATCATTCAATGGCCCTTTTCCTACTACAATGCACTCATATTTATAAAACTGAAAGAGTTTTCTAGAAACTAGATAAGATGTTCCTAAGGAGAACAATTCTAGCTTAAAATGCACCGCATCATTCTCCCCTTACATAAAAAGAACAATTCTAATAATACACGAAAAAGGGAAGAATGATAACGATGGAAGA
>NW_021412047.1:0-295 GCF_001605985.2 Dendrobium catenatum | reverse complement strand
CAAGTTTATCAAATTTCTCAATCAGATTCTGATAATCAAATTTCTCTCCTTCTTCTTCTTCTTCAGAAACACTGGCATGTGCTTTCCCTTTTTCCTCCTTAAATCGTTCCGATGTTTGAGAGAGAAAAAAAATAAAAAATTTCATCCTGGATGATTATAAGATCGTACAAACGAACTACATTAAAACTGCTCTCAAAACGTTTCATATCACGCAAACTGAATCTTACACACATCGTCCAGTACGAAAAATTTCGCCCAGGACGATTTCCACAAATTTTTGGATTTTTAAATTTTT
>NW_021412046.1:0-313 GCF_001605985.2 Dendrobium catenatum | reverse complement strand
AATATATATATATACATATAATAATTTTAATATATTATTTAGTAGTAATAATCAGCAATAAGAATGTTAACTATAATAATTAACAGCAAATACTAATAAGAAGATGAAACTTTCTTTTGGATTTTATGAGGGAAAATGGACTTTGCTATCACAGATTTTTAAAACAAGGAAATAGGCTCTTAGTGGACTGTTTTGGACTTGAAATGTAGTGCTCTCTGTGATTATTTCATCTAAGTGTAAGAGAATGTAAATGGGCCTTAAATAAAATTAATGGAGGTTGGGCCATGAAGAATGGAGTGATCAGGAAAAGCAA
>NW_021412045.1:0-227 GCF_001605985.2 Dendrobium catenatum | reverse complement strand
TATCAATTATTATCGTGGTTTTGATTATGAAATTAATTATCTTTTATCCAAATTATCATAGTCAAACAATTGATTAAATTCCATTTTGATCCTCCGGGTCAAATGCAATTCTCCCTTTGAGTTTGACTATGATAATCCGGATAAATTTGAAATTCTGAAATTTGAACCCATTAGGGAATGATATGTCCGTCTTTTGTGGCAATATATTGTTCATAATGACGTGTTCA
>NW_021412044.1:0-421 GCF_001605985.2 Dendrobium catenatum | reverse complement strand
AGCATCAGCCTTTATCAGAGAAGTGGTCAGATTACACAGGGTGCCAGAGGCGATCGTATCAGATAGGGACAAGGTGTTCCTCAGTCGTTTCTGGAAGGAGCTATTCAGATTGCAGGGAACAATGCTCAAGAGAAGTACAGCCTACCACCCACAGACGGATGGACAGACGGAAGTTGTCAACAGGAGCTTGGAAACGTACCTCAGATGCTTTGTTTTAGAGACACCAAAGCTATGGGCGAAGTGGCTATCCTGGGCTGAGTACTGGTACAACACGTCATTTCACTCGGCTTCACAAATGACCCCATTCAAAGTGTTGTACTGTTGACCCGTTACTGTATCCAAAAAAGAAAAAAAAATATATTAAAAAATACCTCACCTGTCCGACCACGTTCGAGCGCCGAATTCCGCACGTCGTCGCCGC
>NW_021412043.1:0-336 GCF_001605985.2 Dendrobium catenatum | reverse complement strand
AAGCAAAATATTTTCAATCATAAGGTTCTTGGAATTAACAATTATACCTGCTCCTACCACCTTCTTGGTGGTGTTTTCTTCAAGAGTAACCTTGCCTCCAGTCCTGGACTCTAGTACAACAAACTGGCTGGCATCACCAGTCATATGTCGAGAGCATCCACTGTCCAGGTACCACATACTATCACGAAGTCTTTTGTGAGAGCCCTCCTGCAAAATTACCAAATGTTAGATTTATGAACCCAAGGAGGTTTGGGTTCCTTCTTATGAAGAGAAGAATGCAATGCATGTGTGGTATGATATGGATCATGCACCTTAGGTCTCCACACCTAATGTGTA
>NW_021412042.1:0-260 GCF_001605985.2 Dendrobium catenatum | reverse complement strand
TCCAAAAATTATACAAAAATATTTATAAATTTTCTAAGCATGTTTAAAAGACTAGTGAAATAAATTTGCAAAACAAACACCTAACAACCCTAAAATCCCCACTTATAATAAGTATTAATTTCTTAAGAATTTGTACAAGTGCCCAAATATTAGTAAAAATATAGTAAAATTAAAACATAAAACTATCTATGTTATGATGAAGACGGTTTGAGATTTAGACTTATAATGACTCCTCAATTAAATTTTTAACTGTCGTAGGT
>NW_021412041.1:0-363 GCF_001605985.2 Dendrobium catenatum | reverse complement strand
GATTTCCGTACGATATGAATCTGATTCCGATCTGTATAATATGATTCAGATATGATTCTGATACGATTCTGTTCTGTTCCGATATGATCTGAACTTCTGATTTCTGTACGATTCTGTCTATTTTGATTTGTCCGTATTTGTTCTGATTTGATCTGTTTCGTTCTGATCTGATCGATTTGATATCTGTTCGATGCTGTTCCGATTTCTGTACGGATTTGTCTGATGTGTTGGTTTTGAGATTCTGAGAATTTTGATTGGAGGTTTGTTGATTTGCCGAGCTGTTGAGCTCACTCTTGTTTTCTGGCTGTTTTCAGGTTTTGGTAAAAGGAAGGAAGTTCAGGAATAGATTTCAGAGTCTGATCA
>NW_021412040.1:0-537 GCF_001605985.2 Dendrobium catenatum | reverse complement strand
TGGAGGCCGAGGCCGAATTTTCGGAGCCCACAATTCCATAAATTATTATGCTATCATGTAAGATCACAGTATAAGAAGCTAGTTTTCACAACTTTTAAAGTATGAGATTCTCGGAATCGGAATATGATAACCTATTTTTTTCTTTTCTAGTAAAGACAATTTGTTATCGACATGTAGCACTAATGAATCTTCAAAATCTTCTACAAATAATCTATTAAATTAAACCTCTTCTTTTTGGAAAGAACAATATGATACTACACACTATGATAAACCATAATATTTACATTATGTGATTGAAATAATATGATAAATGAATGTTATCTTTAAGTAACGAGTCAAGAGACCAAAGGTTTAGGGCCTTTAGGCAGCCCGATATACTTCAATGAGTTCCCTCGCAATAATTTTGACAATATTTTTTCACTTTCTTTTATCATTGTATTTTTTCTTTCTTAGAACTGTGTAGAATCTTCTCTCATGATTTGTATTCTAAATTCGTTGCACTAGAGTACGACTATGAGCGATGCAGCTATCTTTTGT
>NW_021412039.1:0-218 GCF_001605985.2 Dendrobium catenatum | reverse complement strand
TTGCTGCTGGGGTTATTCTGTTGGCTATGTTTTCTCTTTGCTGCTGCTGCTGGGGTTGTTTGTTTTCTTTTCCGGGGTTGATTTCTACCTGCTGGTTAGTCACTATTATGGATAAGTGCTTCGTTGCTACTAAATGGGGGTGTCTGTTGAATTTTCTGGGTGAGCTTTTATTTGGTATTTTCAGGTTGAATAATATTGCTGGGTATATTCTGAGTCAT
>NW_021412038.1:0-216 GCF_001605985.2 Dendrobium catenatum | reverse complement strand
GGACTTATACCTAAAGACGGATTTAAGATTTAATGAAAAGAAGATGCCGCTGGGGATGCTTATACTTCTCCTCGAGATGAAGATTAGGATTTCACTAGGGATGCTTATTCCTAACTCCAAAGATGTCAATAGGATGTCGTAGGAGGACTTATACCTAAAGACGGATTTAAGATTTAACGTTTAATGAAGAATTGATTTCTTTAAAACTTTGGATCA
>NW_021412037.1:0-304 GCF_001605985.2 Dendrobium catenatum | reverse complement strand
GAAGTCGATTTACTGAACATAATGGCTGATTTCCCTTTATTGACTCTTTGGCCAGTCCATGAACAATAGTTCTCCAAGATTGAGGTAATAATCTTCTTGACATTGGGAATACTAGCACCTGTAAAAAACAAAACATCATCAGCATAAAGAAGGTGGGAGACCAAAGCTCCCCCCCCCCCTTTGACAGGAACACCCAGCTCCTTGAAATTCTGATGAAAGTTGGCCGACAGCAACTCCGAGCAAAGGATGAATAAGTATGGAGACAAAGGATATCCTTGACGGAATCCACATTCTGCTATAATGT
>NW_021412036.1:0-266 GCF_001605985.2 Dendrobium catenatum | reverse complement strand
AAATGTAAAGCATTCAAATAGCAACTATCTTAACATGTTCTATGTATTATACTAAACTTTTAATGACACTCCTTTAGCCCCCACAGCTAGAAGGAGAAGCCCTTACAAAATCTGTAACAGCAACTCGGTACGGTAAAGGATCGAAACTCCTTTCATAGTCAGAGAACATTGAGTCCTTTTTCTCCCTCTAGGAGATGGTAGAGAACCACGAATCCCTTTCACCTTCCCCTAGGGGTGTCAATATTTGACACGACACGACAACCCGA
>NW_021412035.1:0-411 GCF_001605985.2 Dendrobium catenatum | reverse complement strand
CAGCCGGCATTGCATAACGTGTATGTGAATTTTTTTTTGTCTTTTGGTTCATGCATAGAGGTCAACAGTTGGATGGTTGAAGTGGAGGAATGCTTCGGGTTTGTTGTGTGTAGAGAAGTACCACTCAAATTTAAGGAAAATTTTTATAAGAAGGTGGTGAGACCTGCAATGCTTTATGGTGTAGAATGTTGGCCATTAAAAGAGAAGCATAATTTTAAGTTAAGTGTTGTTGAGATGATGATGCTCAGGTGGATGAGTTGATTTACTCTTAGAGACGGGATACAAAATGAGCATATCCATGAAAAGGTTGGAGTAGCTCCAGTGACAGATAAGATTAGAGAGAGTCGCCTTAGATGGTTTGGACATGTAAATGGTGGCCTTCCGATGACCTTATTAGGAGAGTAGATGTAT
>NW_021412034.1:0-266 GCF_001605985.2 Dendrobium catenatum | reverse complement strand
TCCCCATTTTCTATAAATAATTAATTAAAAATAATAAATAAATTATAAAATTCATTAAAATTCATTTTAAATCAAATAAAAGTCAGAAATTAATAATTCAACTTAAATAAAAATTTTGAACATTTTTCTAATTTAATTTCATTAATAAATCATCCATTCTTAATTAAATTCATTAAAATTCAACAAATAATTAAAAAATTCTAAATATTACAATAAAATTCATTAAAGTTTAAATTAAATTTTAATTCATTTAAACTAAATTAATT
>NW_021412033.1:0-251 GCF_001605985.2 Dendrobium catenatum | reverse complement strand
TTCTGTCAGTGTCTGGGAAGGGAGGCATAAGGGGCCTGAATACGTTGAGATTCTGTCAGTGTCAGGGAATCTGTTCTGACTTTTGATATGATCTGAATTGATATGATTTCTGATTTCCGTACGATATAAATTGATTTGATCTGTATTATGATTTTGATATACGATTCTGATCTGACTCTGATTTCCGTACTATTCTATCTGTTCTGATGTGATATATGATTCAGTTCTGATTTGAGATTTAATCTGTTATG
>NW_021412032.1:0-636 GCF_001605985.2 Dendrobium catenatum | reverse complement strand
TTCTCTACCGCCGCGAATATTCCAGGACGCAACAAGGGTTGACCCGAATAGTGCCGGGTCAGTTCCGGGATCGACCTGAACCCGACCTGTAACCCAAAATTGACACCCCTAATTTTAAAGAACCGAGCATAAGAATTATTATAAATACACGAACCAAGCTGGAACCCCGCTCGAAGAGGATTTCAACAAACATGCTCTTACTTAACTTGGAAAATATGAATAAACTATTTAGAAATACGTTACTTTAGTAATTAAAAAGATGATAAAAGTCAAATTTAAGAAAATAACAAACTTTGATCATTCTTAACACCGTCGCCTGATTAGGACCTTTTCGACCTCCGTTGCCCGACTACGATCCTTCAAACCACTCTGCTCGCTGACTATAGTCCTACCGCTCAAACGAACATAGCAACATTGATTGTCAACACTATATAATGCACTCTATATGATGTATATTTGTTACATCGACTCAAAACTTTCCTCCTAAGGAATGGCCTCATTTGTAATCAATTGTCAACACTAGTGGATTCATTCAAACTCAATTATGCCTCATGATTTTTCTCCTTTTCAGAAGTTTTCACGTAAAAATTATGGTGTCTCTTATAAATGCTATAATTATATTCTCGTACAAAGCTT
>NW_021412031.1:0-357 GCF_001605985.2 Dendrobium catenatum | reverse complement strand
TAGGTTAGGAGCGATCTGGATTGTTAATATGATTTTATGCAGGTGGCCACATTCGTACAGGGCAAAAAAAGGAGGCTAATTAATCAAAAATTTTATATAAATGCTACAGGTACTCAAGTTGCTTAGCCCCAAAATAAGAAAGAGTGTGGCCAAGTGTGGCTAATTGATTTAATTTAAAATGCATGTATATAAAACTGCTTGGGATGATTTTTTTGCTTAGGATAACCCTGTAGGTGGTCTAGATTTCCTTTCTTTTTCTGTGAAATGTAATGTAAATGCAAATGTATTTGAAAATTATCATAAATGTGAAAGTACTTTTGAAATGGGATATTACATCCAATTTGGAATCTAAAGAAA
>NW_021412030.1:0-287 GCF_001605985.2 Dendrobium catenatum | reverse complement strand
AGTAATATAAGAAAAAATAAGCATATTTTTTGTGGGCTCATTTTATGCCCTTTATCACTTAAATGGCTCTTTGAGCATCTTTTGATATTAATACACTTTGTGTATTTTTTTTAATTTAGCGTCATTGCGCATCTTTTGATTTGGCATCATTAGCCACTTTTTTTAATTATTTTCAAAAAAATATGCTTTCTTTCTTATATTTTCAAAACCAAAGTTAACCCAAATTATTGACAACACGGACAACTTGATAAAGAAAATTTTATGGTGGATTCAACAATCTTGTAAAA
>NW_021412029.1:0-202 GCF_001605985.2 Dendrobium catenatum | reverse complement strand
ATTTAAAGAAAACGATACGTTCATCCTGGACGAAAAATGTTCATCCTGGACGAAAATCATCGTTCGTCTGGACGAAAATTATTTCGTACAGACGATCCAATTCGTCCAAAATGTAACGGCTTTTCGTAATCAACACAACTTACGATGCGTCCCTTCGTACAGACTTTTGACTTGACCGATCGTACAGACGAAGTAAAGTTCG
>NW_021412028.1:0-304 GCF_001605985.2 Dendrobium catenatum | reverse complement strand
GGGAGCACAAATTGCTAGAGACCAATACAGATGGATGTACGACGGAAGAGCCATCTGGTCAACAGCTGGATTCCAAGAGCTCTTCTTCGTCTTTCTGGCCCCCCACTCGTACTGATACTGATTGTGCTTTCCATGTTTGCTTTGCCATATTATGTATTCCATATGTAAGGTCTTGGTCTTACTTAATTAGTATAGTGAGTTTCATTGATTTCAGATTGCGTTTCTACGCAAAAAGTACGTTTTTTGGGATGTTCATGTCCTTCGCTAGCTCCGTGACAAAAGATACATTTACATAATTCTTTGT
>NW_021412027.1:0-305 GCF_001605985.2 Dendrobium catenatum | reverse complement strand
TAACTTAGGTTTAACAACCTATTAACTAGACTCAACACAATTATCCTTCTAAATTTCTTTTGATCAATAGATTTTTCCTTAGGGTCCTTATTCAACTGAACTGAGAAACTCATTGGTGTACTAACAGGTTTAGCATTGTCCATTTCATACTTTTTGAGGATGTTCTTAACATACTTTGATTGACTAAGAAATGTACCTTCCTCAATTTAATTAATGCTAAATCCTAGAAAGTAACTCAAATCTCCCATTAAACTCATCTCAAATTCATTACTCATTGTTTTAGAAAAATTATTACAAAGATTTTT
>NW_021412026.1:0-318 GCF_001605985.2 Dendrobium catenatum | reverse complement strand
TCCCCTTTCTTTGATCCAGACTAGTAATACGAGGATTAAGTGGAAAACTACGTAAATCGCATACTCTATCATCTCACCGAGACAATTGACAAGCAACAACCAACGGAATATTGGCAACTCGTCGGCCTATCATCAACTTACCCTCCTCCGACTACTTCTCCATCGAATAATACCTTACGTGTCACTTGTCTTGTGGTTGAATAACTAGGGTTACTTCTACCCTTTCTCTGTTAAATCACAATTTCAAGAGCGATAGTGAGGGAACTCAGGGTGAACACTTCTCGTTGCTAAGCCGGGGATTTTGTTTCATTGCAATTA
>NW_021412025.1:0-440 GCF_001605985.2 Dendrobium catenatum | reverse complement strand
AAAATGCAAATCTTTATATCCTAATCTATGTTGATGTCATTCTCTTAATATGAAATGATTTTAATGTCATATCAAATCAACTTGCATACTTATGTTGCTACTTCAACATATACAATCTCATCCCAATTTCCTCTTCATTGGTACCAAAATAACACACGTGAAACATGGCCTTCTCCTAATTCATCCAACTATGCAATCATCATACTTCGTTAACAAAAAATGTGCAAATGCAAACTACTTTAAAACCTTGCCACCCAAAAATAATTATGTATAAACCAATCCAAGTCCCTACCTATTATTTACATACATTTCATGGGTTACTTACAAGATTTAACTGTCATAAAAACAAATTTCTCATATGTTGTAAACACCCTCTGTGAACACATGCATGTGCCCCTAAACCACCACTTCCAAAAGCTTAAAATGTTGCTCATATACAT
>NW_021412024.1:0-23814 GCF_001605985.2 Dendrobium catenatum | reverse complement strand
AATTTTAATATTTATTAGTTTTAAAAATTTATTGAATTTTAATTTATTTATTAAGTTGTTAATTAATATTTAAAAATTTAAAGATTTTATTTAATTTTTCATAATTTTTATATTTTTAAATTATATTTTTATTTTAATATATATATTTATTGACTATAATTATTATTTAACATCTTTTTTTAGGATTTGTCCATTTAATTATTATAAATTTTTTGTTAGTTTTCCAAATGTATAAATCATTTATTATTTTTAATATTTTATTTTAATAGTTTTGTTTAACTTTTATATTTGAGATTGTTATGTTATTATTATTTATGTAGAAATACGAATTTGTTTCAATTTATTATTTATTTCTTATATGTCATTTTTTTTAGATGTTAATAATATATATATATATATATATATAATATATATATATATATATATATATATATATATGTGTGTGTGTGTGTGTGTGTGTGTGTGTGTGTGTATTTAATAATGAAATTTATTTATCATCTAATTTTTTTATTTGAATTGTGTATTTATTTGATTGGTTGGAGTTTCTAAGTCTTAAAGAGAGTTTAATTATGAATTGACGATTATTTAAGTTTGATAAAATTAAATTAATAATGTAACACTAACCTAAGGCAAGTTATCACTAAATTATTTATTTTAGTGTTTTCTTTCTTAAAAGTGCATGCATCCAAAATCTAAGTTCTTTAAACACGTCTTAATTTTTGTTCTTAAGTGTCACTAATGTTATATGGGATGAAAATATTGTTACACCCTTTGACATATGCATGACTGTAAATGGATTTTGGTTCTAAATACAAAATAAATATAAATAGTTGAACAAAAATAACTTGCAATTAAATTTGAATAAAAAAGAATAATAAACAAAACTAAGGTTTCTACAAGGCCCGAGGTTGCAAATTGCAAAATCACATTGTTAATGATAGTTGCTATTTGCATGTTTACATTCTTGCAACTTGTATATTTTTGATGATACTAAATATTATTGTTCTTTGGTGTAGTTATCTCCTAACAATTTTTAGAAGTTTTGTATTTCTTTGTGTGTTACTAACATTTCAGGTGAATTCAAACTCTCAAAACATAAAGACTTCAAATCAAATTCAGCAAGAAATTCTTTTGAATTTTGAAGTTTAAAAATGTCATTTTAATTGAGAGGGAGTGATTGTAATTGAGTGAATAAAAACATACATACACACATAAGGAGATCATATAAATTATACTTGATCGTCTTGACGATATCAGTTCATACGGACATCAGACAATTATACTCCTATTAAGATCACATGGAATGAATAGGATTTGATAGAAAAATTTCTAAGTCTATTGTCGGGACGAAAATTAAATTCGTCCGGATGATTTGCTCTTTAAGAAATTTCGCCAAGATGACATTATATCATACAGACGATTTGCCTCTGTAAGATTCGTCCAAGACAAAATATATTATCGTACAGACGATTTGCTCTCTATAAAGAATTTCGTCTAGACACCTATTTTCGTCCAGCATATAAACGACTTAGACAATTTTTCATATTTGTTCTGACAGTTTTGGAACAACTATGTTATAACGTTTGGGGTACCGGACAAATGGTGTACGGCCGATAGCTCGTATGAAATTCGTTTCGTCACATAATAAAACAGGTTCGTTTCAAAGCTTTGTAAGTAAATCGTCTAGGATGATTTTCGATCGTAATGGAATCTTGTACATGATAACTTGAAATTTGCCATTTGTAATGTTTTTCTTGTCTCTTCTATAAATAGGCTATTTTAAAACTGCAAATAATACTTTTTGTCATTGATCTTGTGCCATTGAGAGAGAGTCAAGAGAGAGTGCTAGAGAGCAATTGTATAGCAGATATCACCTCCCTATTCAAGTGAATTTCAACAAGAGAAACGCAAGTCTGTTAAGTCGTTTTCAAATTAATCAAGTCTTTGTACGATTCCACACATCTCTCTTCCATTCTCTAATTACTAGAGTATAAATTTTTGAACTTGGTTTGAAAGAAGAATTCTTGGAAAGGAAGAAAAGCGGAGGTTCTCAAGATGTTGAAGTAATCTTCAAAACGATAGAGGGGCAAACACTGTCTTCCAAGAACTGTGCCGGGGGATAGTAACAGGCGAGGGTTGCTCGCCCACACTAGAAGTGGAAGATGAAGGCTCGCCACAATGAGGAGGAGTGGAAAGAATTGAGGGCTCTGCCTTCCGTGGAGGGGAGAAGGATGACGTACGCTGCCACACTGGAAAGTGAGTGGTAAAAGGCACGAACGGGTGCTCTGCCACATCGGGAGTGGTGAAGGCATGAAGGGTTCCTTCTGCCTACACTTGTGGAGGTGGAAAGGAGTGACGTACGCTGCCAATACTGGAATGTAGGGGAAGATAACGTGCGCGTGCCACATCGGGGAGTGTAAGGACGAACTTGGCTTCTACCGCACCGGGAGGGGAAAAAGTGTGTAAAAGCTGTCCGCCTACGGGTGCGAAAGGAGATCACGATTGGTAGATGAAGTACTCGGAGGTACCGTCTGGAGTGGAATGTTAGTCAGTTGTGACCAACCAACTATAAATCTGGTGTCATGAGGTTCCGCTGGCTATACTTGTGTTGAAAAGTTGGGGGAAAAAGGTTGGTTAAAAAAGTGCACAAACTGAAAACGTATGTGCCAGGAAAGTTCAAAATGGGTGTAAAATGTGGAATTTACCAAATCACCCCCGCGTGATGCCTGGGGATATGGAATGTACTAACATGCTAATGCGTAGTGAACAAACGACCAACAATGGATCAGAGCGGCGTGCAAAATCATTAAGGGTAGACGATGTGTTAGGAACGAGAGGTTACAGGTGAAAGTTGAAAATGACAAACCCGAAGCTTTGTTAAATTTGCCATTTGAAATGGTCAAATATTTATGTGGAACCTCGCAACTGATATTGGTGTATTGAAAACATGCAAAGCGTACATCTGAGATATGGGATAAATCACCAAGTCAAATATGCACAGGAAACGGAAGACATGCGAAACTACGAGAGATAGCTGATCGTGTACACAGAAAGTTATACAAGAAGAACCAAAACTGAGAGATGAAGGTACTAATGGCACAAAGAGAACAAAGTGTGAAAACAACCGTTATGTTTAATCGAAATGGACGAGTATTCATCAGAAACAATATGTATCATCGATAGTACATGCACAAACCTCAAGAGATGAGTGTCAAAAATAGCCAATGCAAATAAGAGGACGAGTGGCGTGTGGACCCTCTGTAAAAATGCATCAAGAAAGGACAGACAGGTTAACAATTTTGATTCTTAACTGCAGCAAAAATTGATAACACAGATATGCACCTGATGCGAAGCGTGCCTATGATAGACAAAACATCTTTAGTTGGATTGAGTTACGTAATATGTGATCTTTTTATAGAATTCACAACAGCAATATAATTGCAAGTTCTAAATTATTGTCAACTTATGGCTGTGTCGGAAGTATTTTAAATCTGTGTTCGCGCTAAAAGTTAATAGTCACAAACCACAGAAAAATGCCACCAAGTCTCAACGAAGAGGTCACACCACTGCGAATTATGTTCAAAGGGATTACCAACCAAAAGCAATCCAGTAACCTGGCAGATGATAAAACTTGATGCATACACTAAACTTAAGTCCGAGATAAATCTATTAGATAAGAAACTAGCACGAAGTGTAACACCTAACCAATAATAAAGACTCGTGTCTCTTAAAAGAGTAGGAGCTGTAATAAGATGTACTCTGAGTCATGATCATGCACGATGAGACTTTGTAAGAAGAGAGAACTAAAAACACCATAAAGAACATGAAATCCCTAAAGTAACCAATAGTAGTACTGCACTGATGCATCCTGCTAAGTATGTGCGTTCGAGTGATCATATGGAGTAAGCTCACCAACAAATAAAATAGATTATGAGTAATTAATCTAAAAGTTAGAACCAACCCAACTATAAGCCCATAATCGCTCAGAAAAATTCATCATTAAACTCTCTTTAAGACTTATAAACGAAAACGCGAAAACATAGCAGATCAAAGAGTATAATCGATACACAATTATATAACAGAAATAACACAAACATTAATGATATGTAAAATAAAAATACTCCAATTCATTATAAAAAAGAATACACACACCATAACACCCAAGCCACACAGACAACACATCTACGAGATGCACAACAAGAAGGAAGCAACAAAAGATAATAGAGTGACCTCAAACATAATCAATATAAAAAGATAAAATAATTAAGTCTAATTAAAAATGGGAATAATGATAAATGAAGTTATAAGGATGAAGCAGAAATGACATAAAAAAGAATATACGGATAATAGTATAAGGTACCTCCAATGATACAGTTAAAAGCAAATATCCCATACAATATGCACAGTACAGAAAAAAAAATGACATATATATTAAAGTGAGAAAACATACAAGGAGTAAAAATAAAAATTGAAAGACAACCAAAATTACAGAACTTACCCAATACTATACGTCATCAGAGCAATAATAAACGTCAAAGCTGCATCACAACACAAACCTCAATTCACAATGTAATAAAAAAAAGAATAGTAAAAGCACAAAAACTTAAATTCAGAAAAGTGAGAAAATTATTAAAACATAACGATCAATGGCCTAGATAAAAAAGCTGATAGATAAGAATTATAGCAAATTGATTAAAAACAACTTAACCACAATAGTTATAGAGAACACAGTGTGAAGTGTAGATAATGAAAACAACTCTAGCCAGAAAGCAAGAGAGCAAGAACCAAATATGCACATAAAGAGAAAGCGATATCGATGTTATGAGTTTAATGAAAATATATAGTCAAGAGCAGTATAAAAAAAAGAATACAAGTAAATAATAACAAAGTCAAATAAAAAAATGAATCATGCCTAATTATTAAACAATACAACATTGATATAATAAAGTACCGGTGGTGAAGTGTTGTTAACGATAGAAGTAAAAACCGTAATTATAGATAAATGCAATCCCGTAAAAATGAAAAAAAGGTGTTAAAATATTTGGTAAAGAGAAAATACCAGAAGAGCAAAAACATGTGAGAAGAAGTCCAAAAAATTATGATATAATAACCCAATAAATAAGTTACAAAGATCGTGTTAAAAATATTGGAAATTTAATAAATTATATTTAATTAACAATAGCTTAATGTAAAAAATATAAAAATTAAACCTCTAAAAGATGTTCAATTTAAATTATATATTATTAAAATATAACTCAGAACTCCATTAAAATAAAATCCGTTTAAGATAAAATATGAATAAATAGTCCAAATAAAAACTATTAATGTATAGTGTGTCACACGATATATTTAAATTAAATAAATCTAAGAGGCACTATCCCCGAAATAATAAATTAAATTAAAAACACCAAGTAAAAATAGAAAAGATCACATAATGGATTAATAAATCCGACCTATATCGGTAAAAGAGAAATAAGGTGACTTAGAATACAAATTAAAATAATTTAAAAAATATAAACAATGTGTACGCAAACCTCCAATAGATAAAATCAAATTCCACTACGGAAGAAACTGATGAAATGATAAGTTGAAGCGATGAAATAATCTCCGTTATATAATTTGAGTAAATATCCTCTGATAGAATATGTATGTGAAATTCCACAATGCACTGATCAATTAAGAAAAAACCCATAAGCTGACTCCAAAAACTAGATGTGAGATAAAATCTTCACCCGAGGCTAATCTGTGAAAATACTGTGGCTGGCAAAGGAGGCTGCATGCATCAAGCTAAAGGTACGCTGTCCCTTGAAGCAGAGATACCAATGAACACTCTTAGCGTTGTTTGGACACGTAAACTTGATAAACTGACGTCAAATAGAGGCGAGCTAGGTACTAGGTAAGTGAGCGACGAAATATGCGAATACGGTCTTAGATTGCCCTGTACGTAAGGAGTAGGACCCAAAGGAGTATACATCGTTTCATTCAATCTAACCTCTCTCACCACTTTTCCTTGTTGGTAGAATGCTTGAATATTGTGCATTGGATGTGTGAAATGTGGGTTTAATGTATATTGGTGTGTGGAAGAATTGGTGTGGTGAGAAAACTATTTTAGAAAGCGTAAAAGCATAACTGGTATTTAAAGTACTACTCTAGGTGCACACGAATTAATTCTGGGAGAGGACAAATTTAGTTGCTGCCTACGAGCGGCAGATGATAAGAGCGATCTGAATATAGAAGTAAATAACAACCCGTAGAGTAATATAGAGGAAAACAAATCTGGATGCTCACTAGAATGTAATTTAAACTGTGGTAGGTGATCAGTGCTCTAGTGCTTCGGGAATGCGATACGAGGGACCGTCTAATAATGAGGGGTTTGGAAAGGGTATAATTGTAGATGAGAGTCATATCCTTTAATTATTGATAAACAATTTTGAGCTCAAATATGACGAACAACTCGCCTAGAGCTCACTGTAAAAAAAAATGATAAAAGAAGCACCCCAAATGGAGAGAAAACCAAATATTATTCGGAGTGAATTTAAAAGAGAGATATAAACCTAACTATAGATGCGCAAAAATAACCACCCTGTATAACAAGGTTCGATGGGCAAGTAAATGATTAAACAATATGGTGGAAGCCTCTTATTAATTGCTACCCTTTTAGGAAAAAGACCAAAATAAAATCACCCTTACAGGTGGCCTAGATTGAAAACTTAAGTGGAAACCGGTAATTTAACGAGAAAGGACTCGATTTTAATATAAAAAGTTTACTTATTTTAAAGACATTGTGGTAATATGAAAGGACTTGAAAAATAATGATGGAATCTCGTTGAGGAGGAAAGGATGGTCACTATGAAATCAAGAAGTTAGATTGGAATCAAACAATAAAAACAAGAGAGAAGAATATACCTATGAGTGGAATGCTTAGGATCTAGCAAGAGAGGGCATATCTAGGGATAATATTAGTAAAGGGCACACGGGACTAAAGAGGATATAAGCGTGGTAGTGAAAATTTTAAAGTGAATTAAAAGTCAGAAAAGAATCAATAAAGAAAAAACCGAAATAAATACAAGTGGGAAATAAAAGTAATGCTTTTTTCATTTAAGAATAATACACGTCAGAGACTACATAGCATACATTAACAAAGTTGACCGGATCCTGCACGCGTGCAGAAACCAAAGGAAAGACATCAACCATAAGAGAGAAGAAATAGCAAAATAGGAAAACCAGAAAAGAACAGAGATTACTACAAAGAATAATAGTCACTTAGACATCACTTGCGCGTGGGTGAGCTTAGAAGTATGAGGTAGAATCTGAGTTTGTAGCCAGTGGTACTCAACCACTCAGTATAATACCTCCACGTTGTCTCCCAATATCATCAATATTTGCTGGGCCGTTGATGGTCTGTGATAAGCATAAAGATGCCAACAATACTTTGTGCGCATCGAAGATATTAACTAGTTGAGTACGAAACGATTCATAAAGAATTTATAGAGAACTCAACCTTATAGAATTGTGGTGGAAAGTGTTTTACTTTTGACTGATAGCGACCAAAGAGGACTAGCCTAGTAGAAGTATTGACTCGTACATGTGTTTTTGGTCTAAAGTTTTTTCAAGGTTTTGCCATTGTTCATCTCATAATGAGATGTGGTAATAATTTTGACCTTTTTAACACAACAGTTGGATCTAAAAATCCCAACGATATGCGAAAGATTTTAGTGTTTTTGTGTATATCTCTATAATATTATATATCTTTTTTAATATTCAATAAAAAGAACTGAAAAATGAAGAATCCGTACACCAAAATAGTGTGTAGTAGAATTAATTGACATTATGAAGTTTATTAGCAAATCGTGACAAAAATGAAGAAGCATTTAGATTTGTAAGGTATTAATCTATATTCATACCGAGTTTTAAAGACCTAGCAACACAGATAAATGTTTGATTACTAGAAACCTTATGATCATAAAAGATTTGAAAATTAAAGACAATACTTGGAATTGAGATAACACACCCTGTGCCGCATGAAATTGGTGGAATTTTGTTAAAAACCACCCAAAGGAAGTTTTAATTTTGGTGAACCTTTTAGTGAGAGGGCATTATAAAGGAGCCATTAATGGTACTTATTTTTTCTTCAGAACTTGTTATTGACCAGCAAAGCAGTTCAATCATTCAGGCCTTCCTCTTCTATGCTACAATGAGATTCTAGCCCCTCATCCACCTCTAGGAGTTGTAGCCCAACTAATAGTTGGTGGGAGATGAATTCTATAATAATTCTATCAAAGGCGATGCAGAGGAATTAGATGTTGTGAATTGGACAGCCCTACTAATTGTGGAAGAGAAAAGTAAAGATGTAATTGCTGAAAGATAACCTCAATATATGGGTTAAAGCAAACATGTGGCATCAATATTATAGTGTCACAAATACCTAATTAAGATGTTTTTTGCGAGTCGAATGTTAAGATCAAATTATTGAAACATGATGAATATAACTGCCAGGGAATATTAAGTCATTTAGGCATAATCAAGAGCATTAACATAGATTTTAAGTGCTATAAGTATAAATTTCTAATTTGTAACACTATAATGTATCGTGCAAGGCAGAGCAATCATTTATTTTCGAGTTTTTTGAAAGATAAACCTTTATCATAGCTTGATGTAAAGCCTAGAAGCCACACTTTAAGAGGATATGCTTGAACTGTGCCTCTCTTCCAATAGGCACATGTAAATAATTTCAAGGATGGTAGATAACAACGTCCATACCATCTTTCTTATATTTTAAAGATTGGAGTACCTTGTTATAAACTAAATTAGTGGTTTATAGCGCCTTAGGGTGTAATATTAAGGCAAGAAAGACCTCCCCAGAATTTCACATGTAGAAACAACCACCCTTGGATTTTGAAAGATTCTAAATAAACCTCAGGATACTAAATCATGAGTATATTTTTAGAATTTCATTAAGATAAAGCGGCTACTGTATATGGATGAAACATTGCAGCCGTTAGGCACTTTGGACTATCTACTGTAAGGTTGTCTCGTTATGACCACTCGAGCATCATTTACATCTATTATTAACGTAATCGGATATTGGCAAAAGCTAAAGGTAAGATCCTTTATAAGTACCAACACTCTTTTAAAGAAATTTAGAGTAAAAACATACATCCATGTTGCCAACATTTATTTGCCACTATTATATATTCATATATTATTATAGACAATACATATCACAAATAGCAAAAATCGTTTGGTTAGAGAAGGAATCATGTTATCTGAGTAAACAGATGCAGGACTGAGAGTAGTAGAATTTCTGAAAATCGCGAGAACATGAGTATTAATGCGTGGTCGATTATTTAATTAACCCTATATTTTATAGTTCGAGCTCATTTAAAGTCCTTAGTAAGCTCAGTCTTTAGCACAAACATAAGCAACGATAATGTTAGACAAGGCTGAAAAATTAAGGAAGAAATATGCATTAAAGCGCTGTACTTTTTCTTAGTCAAAAATCTAAAACTTTAATGCGCATCTATCAGAAAAAAACTCAAAAAAAGTATGAAATGAGAATAATAAGAGTTAAGCAATAAGAAATATTACCTTATTCTCAGTACACCAATGATTTCCTCAGTCAGTTGGATAAAGGACGTTAACGCTATAGGATATATTAGAATTCTGCTTTATTCCAAAAAATCACACTTTAGAGGATTGGCTGTATAAAACACTGTAGATCTACTATCACTCGGTGTGGCTCTATAGACCTGTGAATGCCTCTACCAACCCCGATATCATGCTATAATGTTTCTCGGGTAATAAAACGTTTGGCAGATGTATTCAATGCAGAATTACAATAATTAAAAATTAGCAAATTACGGTGGAGCCTTACTTAGCAGTTTCGTATGAATCATAAGCGATTTATACCCCTACACAACTATTCTTCTTTCGTTCACAAAACCTATGATGTTTAAACTCAAAATACTTAGGTTGTTATCAATTTCTTGGGATTATCCCCTAATTTTACCTTACTTTCCTTCAATTTAGGTAGCAACTCCCCACTTTTGAGAATAATATGGTTATTTTGAGCTGGATTTCGTACTTTGCAGCGCTTGGCAGGGGCTGGTCGGAACCTTGGAGCGATAACTTTTAGAGCATCCTTGCACTCAAGATGTCTGATAGACAACGCAAGAGCAATAGAACACCCTCTAAATGTATAGTCTAAACCCTTGTAAAGAGTAAGAGTTCTATTAAAAATCAAATATCTCTCTTCTTTTTTGTGTTTTAATAAATTATTAAAATAAAACTTAATAAATTATTAAATTAAATAATCTAAGAACTAAAATTGATTAATTAAAACACCATAAATAATCAATTATTAATCAAACTTAACAATAAAATTTAAAATAAAATGAACCTCCAAAATATTAAATCACTCAAAACTTGAATTTGAACATAAATTTCTTTTTTATTTTCGATAAAGTAAATTCAATCAATTAGAAAACTCGAAATAATAATAAATCTACGGTATACCCAAATCACATAGCCTACTACATACACTTAGACTTGTTTGCTAAAATAACTGACTTTAGCTTTAGGTTAGGCCGATGCTTACTTTATTGCTGCTGTATGAGTAACTTTCTCATTATTTTCTTTCCTTGTTGGTTGTAATAATTTGTGTGTTTGTTTGTTTATTTATTTATTTCTGCAATCTAAGAATTTATGCGATGAGCGATAGATTACCCCTAAGTTAAGAACAATCTGGATGCTCACAGATTTTCTGTAGGTGATCATGCTCATGCATGGCTAAATAAAAGGGGGTAAATTAAATATTTAAATTGATAAAATTTTGTGCATGTACAAAATGTTAAGCTCCCTTAAAATTAAAAGAGCATGGCCAAATATTATTGGTGAATTAAAATTTAAATGCAAATATATAACAGTTTGTGATGATTTTATTATAACTACTTAGAAAACCCTTACAGGTGGCCTAGATTTTTTTTTAACGGAGATGTAATATAAATATATTTGAAAGAGTTGTAATATGAAAGTGACTTGAAAGTGGGATGTCACATCAAACATGGAATCCAAAAATAAGAGAATATCCCTTAGTGGAATGTTCTCTTCTATTTGGAAAGCTGAGTTAGGATAATTTTAGTAAATAAAGTGAAAATAAAAAACCCCTTCAGGGATAAGTTGCTTTTCATTTGGATATCATGACTCGTCAAATTCATGGATCCTGCAAAAGGAAAGAAGGCTAAAGAGAGAAAATAAAGTGAAGAAAAGAAGAGATCTCAAATTTCAAAATCACTTGTGTGAGTCTTAGGATTAGAATCTGAGTTTGTAGCCAGTGGTACTCAACCACTTTACCTTTCAACAAATTCTGGGTTGTAAATAAAGTGACACTTGCCATATGAACTTTAGACACTATATTTTGGATAATTTAATTTGATTTTTTACTTTGCTTGCATAGTAGATATTGCCTATTTTTCTAAGTTTTTTTTGCATGTCGTGTTTTATTTTAGCCTGGATACGATCAGAGTTTTTATGAGGGTACAAATAAAATCTTTTATACTTAAAACTTATATAAAAGTTTTAGGCTCACATAAAATTTTAACAATCTAGGATGCAAGCTCAGGACCACCGAGAGTTAGCATATATGCATATTATTATTTTTTCTTCCTTGTTAGGCACCTCTCCGCTTGCTGGTTCTAGCTGTCCACCTGGCCTATTGAGTATAATTCTATCAAGGGGATGTTGTGAATTCTCTAGGGAAAATTTTAATTCTAAGCCTAATTTTAAAACTGCTTCAATATATTTTTTTGCAGTCGAGTCAATTAGCATGTATTACATTACATACAAATTAAAATAGTATAAAATTCTAATTGCATTTTACTCTCAAGCATCATTTATCCTATATAAGTTGAGGGGCCATTTAAGATATGTCTTAATGTCGGCCTCCAATTCCTTAAAACGTAAACAACGTCCATACCCATCTTTCTTAAAGAGATTGGGAACATGATTTTATAGCGCCTAGGAAATTAGCTGACTCCCCAATTCAGGTCAGGATAAATCTATATTTGTGTTTCATTAGATAGGCTCGGGTCACTACCTCTTATTCTCGACCTCGAGCATTATTATCTTTTCTATGGAGGCCTTATGATCCTTTATAAGCTTGGTGATTATTGTGCCTCCACTATTATTATAAGACTAAAAAGGCAAAGGTGTTAGAGGAGAAGTTATGTGAGTGCAAGACTGAGCTGACCAACATAGTATACTTTCATTATATTTATTGTTCAATTCATTTAAAGTCTTAGTAAGCTCAGTCACAAACCGTGACAACTGAAATAAGGAAGAAATATGCATTAGAAGCCATCCTAGAAAAAAAGAGAATAAGTGTAAGGAATATATTACTCAGTAAGTTATTAGCTTTGCGGCGTCCGATACACTGGTGGCTCAAGACATCCTCGGCGGTAATAAACTTGGCGAGGGAAGAATTAGGTGGAGCCTTACTTGTACTCATCGTAACCCCTTCCAACTTCTTCTTCTTCAACAAAACCTAAAGGTTTTCATGTCTTGCCTGTCATTTAGGAGCAACCTTTGAAGCTGGGGCAGGGGGCTCGGGAACCTTGGAGAATAACTTCAGCATCCTTGCATCAAACCTCCCAGCATGAAATAATAGCTAACCCCTGAATGGTTAAAAATCAATGTTGATGCCTCTCTAGATAGTACATATAGAGCTGGAATCCGAGGAGTCATTCATGATAGCAAGGGAAGGTTTCTATTGGCATTTGGAAGGAGATGCATTCATTGGGATATCTTTCATTTGGAATTGCTTGCAATCAAATCTTTAAAAGACATTATTAAAGATTGGATGTTCAAATTTAAGGGAGTTATCATTGAAGGAGATAATTCGAACGTCATTAAAAGGCTTCAAAAGGCAAGGAACAATGAGTTCAAGAATGAAGATGAGTTCAACTTTTTCTCCGAATTTAATTTTGTTATTTTTTCTCTTGTTCATAGAAGTAGAAATAAACTAGCTGATTGGTGTGCTAAGCATGGTTCGATTAACGATTTCTTTTGGGAAGACTTTTGCTTGAATAAGATTCCTCCTTCATTTGTTAATTTGTTGAAGGAGGAATCAAGTTTGTAGTCTGTTTTTGTGACTTTTTGATTTTATAAATGCATTTATTGCTCTCTTCAAAAGAATAAGAACTCTTCCTTTATAAATTTATCTAAGTACTAAACCTCAAATAGAAGATGTTCAATGTCGGGAACCTCGAAGATCCTCATTTTATCTTCTTCTCTAACATGCAGAAGGGTAAGCAGATCCCTCATCTTTCCCCACTTCTTTATCAGGCCAATATCATTTTTCACAAAGAAAAATGTGCTGGCCCAGCTCTTTAAAAGATCTCAGGTATGCATGTCCAACCATTTCGATCTGAATGTTACGTGCCCCCATGTATCACTCGTAATTCAACCCATTTGTGAAAGATGATTAGGTGTTAGAAAGGCTCCTAAATCTCTAAAGAGTGCAATCAACCCAACGGTCACCAATATGGCATTGTCTAAAAATTAGGATAGACTGATCCCACACTGTAATAAAATCTTGATCAGCTTAGTATGAGGTGAAAAGTGCAACCCTGCTCATAAATTGGTCTCATAGATTGTCATATACCCAAGAGGAGGAAGGCCAGCTCGATAAGACCACTTAGGGACCACCATCACCACATCGTTTAGGAAGTGAAACTTCTTATGGAGAATGATTAGGAAATCACCCATAATGCCAGATGCTGCATAATCTTCCCTTGCTCTTTTATTTGGCCTCCGGTCACTGTCATGTAGTGTGATAAGGTCTCCCCTGACTGTATGATCTCTTAAAGGAAGGTGGTCACCCGACATTACCCTATATAGGGAGGGGCCCTATAGTTGGACAAGGGATGTCACCTATCCAATGATAGGGGAATAACTCCCATATAGAAAGAGAGCTCAAGGGGAAAAGAGGGAGAGGGGGAGGGACTCCTTATAGAGAGGGGCCCTGGGTCTGGATGAGGGATAACACCCATGCAGGTCCAAGGGGAGGCCTCAATTGAAAAGGGATGAAGAAGACAAGGTATGAATTTTAAAGCCCAAGAGGGGGGAAAGGTGGGGGGGGGGGGGGGGGGGGGGGGCTATTTATATGTATATAAAGGGCATTTTGGGAATTATCTAATATTTAAAAAAATATTTTTTGACCCTTATCGCCACTAACTAACGGCGGTTAAGTCACCGGAGCCGGCGGTCAAGCCAGCCGCCAATGCTTGGTGCTTATCAAGCTCACGCGTGTGGTCGCATCAGCCACGACCACATATTTAGTGGGCAAATACGTGACAGAACCACGACGTACTAGCATGAGATCCAGGTGGGCCGGCACATAGGCTGGGCTAGTTAGAGCATCGGCGAAGCAGGTCGAGGCACACAGGTGCGGCAGCGGCAGCGGCGGTCGCTGGCGGCTTATTCGTCTCAACTCATTTTCGTACCTAATTTTGGGCCTGAAAGGTCAAATCGAATATTTTTTAGGTCCCTAGAACTATTTTTTAATATTTCAGACTCAATTTTAACACTTTTAAAGTGATTCATGACCTCTACTCTAAAGATCGAAGTATGTTTAAATTTTAAATTACATAAAAATTCTTTATAGGCTGCTACAAATATTTTTGAACTTCTAGAGCTTTGACATCTAAAAATAAGGGGAGCAACTGATACATCATCAAAAAATTATCTTGATCGGGCATAAATCTCGATGTAAAATCATGTTGGAAACTTCCAAAATTAAAAGTGTGACAACATTTTCTACCTCCCGTAAGCTCGTTATGCTTAACACCCACTTCCTTAAAGACCCATTGGTTCAAATTGAACATCACGAATTTACGAACCCAACGACACCAAATTTAACCCTACCCGTGCCCAAATGGATCCAAATCAAGGATCAAAATCACTGTTGGAATAATCAAACCATAATTTGGATTACCAAATGGTTTCCAAACATGATGTGCTTATAGTAATATCGAGTGACTTAATGAGTCAAATCCAACGAGCCTAAGATCACTAAATTCCGACATAACTAAGACATTCAAATGTTCATCAAATCGTCTAAGATCAAGGGATTCAACATCGGTTGTCCCTTCAATACACTCCCCATATTCCTTTGATCTCACACCTATTTATGGGCCATGTCACTCCAAGAAATCTATAAAAAGAGCCTCTTTCCTCTTGAAAAGGGACCCCTAAGCCAAAGGATTCAAGAGAGAGATCAGAGATCGCTCTTGCCTCCTTGGCTCCTCGACCACCGTTGAAGCTCTACCAGAACACTACTTGATGTATGAGCTCCGTCGAAGCACCTTCTAAAGCTTTGAGCTTTGTCAGACCATCGCTTGACGTCCTAAGCTCTGTCGGACCATCGCTTGACTCCTTGAGCTCCGCTGGACCATCGCTTGAGTCCTGGAGCTCCACCGGACCACCACCTAACATCCTGAGCTCCGCTAGACCACCGCTTGATGCCCTGAGCTCCATTGGACCACCACCTGATGCCCTGATCTTTGCCAGACCATAGCCTAATGTTCTAACCTTCACCGGACCACCGCGTGATGTATTGAACTCCGCCGGACCACCACCTGACATCCTGAGCTCTGCTAGACCACCGCTTGATGCCCTGAGCTCCGTCAGACCACCTCCTAATGTATTAAGCTCTACAAAACCACCACGTAATGCGTTGAGCTTCGACGGACCATCACCTGATGCCATTAGCTCCGTCGGACCACCACATGATGTCTTAAGCTCCGCCGGAACACTGCTTGATGCCCTGAGCTCCGTTGGTCCACCACCTAACGTCATAAGCTTCGTTGGACCATCGCTTGACACCCGGAGTTCTATCGGACTACCACCTAACACCTTGAGTTCTTTCAAGCCACCTAGGGACACCAGGGTTCTACTAGTTGAAACCTCAATTTCATGCCAGACTTCTGCCAGACCACCAAGTGGCACTAGTCTATAATCCCTGTTTGTCACTAGATTTCAGCTTTACAATTGACATTTGTAATCTAAACGCCCTCAATGATGAGTTTGCTTGCTGTAATCTACTCTTATTCAAGTGGGATCATTTTCAATTGGGCCAGATCCCATTGTTTTCCCCCTTTCTAGGGTTTTCCTCGTAAAAAATCTTATTTTATGTGTTTGAGCTGGATATCTGTGCAACACTATGACGTAGGATTCTAACTCTATCGCCGTGTATATTCTAGCCCCCAACAACACTTAATTTATTTAACAAAATTTGAAAATTCATAAGAATTTGTTCATTTGATTTAAATAATGAAATCATAAAATTTTACTCACCTTATGAGATTCATTGTATCAATCACCCAATATTTTGCAAATTGGGAAAATTTTTATTATTATGATGTGTCCAAAATGTTCATCTTCCTGTTTCAACAATAAGAAAAGTTTTGTAATTTTTTGATAAATTCAAAATTTGAAATTTCTTTATCGGAAAATTCTTAACATTTATTTCTTTTGTTTGCAAATTATATAGTAATTTATCAATTATTTTAAATTATTGAAAAAAAAATGAGGCAATGCATGCATGTAATATTTTAATTCAATAAAAATTAAAATAATTATAGGTTTCTAATATAAATTATTTTGCAATAGCCTATTGCTTTTGTGTCAATGATTATGCTCTTGGGAGTAAATCTTGTACCTATAATTCAATTAAACTGAAATCAATCCAATATTGTTTTCTAAGATAAAATATACTAAATCACTAATTGATTCAAAATCTAACAAATTTTGGCTTCATTTGAAACAACTTTCTTACTTATTTATAAAACTACAATTGAGAATGCAACTTTTTAAAGTTATCGTAGAAAATAACTTTATAGTATATTTTTTATAAAAAAATAGTAAAAAATAATAGTCAAATAAAAAATATGATTACAATCTGTAAAACAAAATAATAAGAAAGCTGTCCCAAGCGAAGATTTAGCCATTTATGATCCAAGAATCAGATACTCAAAAAGAGTACAAATTAAAGCTAGATATGGCACATTAGCATTATGCCAATCATCTTGAACATATAAATGTGACTTACTAATTAGTAAAACCAAGCTAATGTATACTAAATGCAAATCAAATTAGTCAGTATATAGTGATGATTCACAAGAAGGTGAGGTCGCAAAGAAGAAAATAAAAGACTATAATCATAAATTATTAATCACATTTTATATTTGATGGGAGTTTAATAAAATATGAAATTTTAGTATGCTTGGGCTTCCTTAATCTCCTAGGATAATAAGTCCTTTAGCCAAATTTCGAATGCATTGCATCATTAAAATTATGTAAATACATAAATTACTTTTCAAACCTATACATAACATTCCTTCGAAGCTAAGATTTGAGAATCATCATACTAAATCTCAAATTAATTAATGGCCTTAATCCGGTGGTTAGATCCCAGAAATCTTAATTTATGGGGCAACAAAATTTTTTTTCTTAAGTACTACTTTTGTATTGGTTTTTTTTTCATTAACATTATATTTCATAGTGAAATAATATCTGACCTATCAAGAATATAATATATATATATAATATATATTATATATATATATAAATATATATATATATTATAATTATTATATAATATAATAATAATAAAATAATAATGAATATATAATAATAAATTTCTTTTATAAATCTAACATCTCAGTATGTTAAAGTAAATAAAATAACCTGTTAGATTTTTTCAACTTAAAGATTAATATATAAAAAATTATTAATTAATATATTATTTAATCTTAATTCGGAAAAAATCTACAGTTATTTTTATTTCACGTTTAAATACTTGAGATTAAGATTATAAAAGAAATTTATTAATTTATTGATATCGTCGATCACAAAAGTTAGCTTAATCGGCACGAATCTCAAGCAAAAGCTAGTTGGAGACTTTCAAAAATCAAATTCACGAAGAGCCACCTGAACTCCGATTCAACGAGCTTACAGTCAACTGACGTCTCGAGAAATACGAACCAACACAACCATAGATGATACAATCCGCAACCCAATGAGTCCGAATTAGGGTTCACAAAAGCGAGTTCGTAGGTTCAACCGCAATTTGATGCCAAACGGTCTCCAATTTTGACGAACTTATACTTGAATACGAACGGATTCGACGAGACGAATCCAAACGAGCCCCAAAGAATCCACTAAATTCCGATTTCATTAAGGCCTCCCAAATGTCCAACAACGCGTGGCATCGATCGTAGATTCAATATCGCCGTCCATTGACCACTCCTATTCCGCCTTGATCTCCACACCTATTACGACCATGCCACTCCAGGAAAATCGCTATAAATAGAGCTCTCATCTTCACAAGAGAGCTCTAGCAAGAGAGAGAAGAAGAGAAGAGAAGGAGGGAGAGAAAGAAAGGAGTTCACTCCTCTGACAGCCGCCGGACCATCGCCTGACCACCGCAGAGAACTCGCCGGAAACCACACCGCAGACACCACCAGCAGGATCTCGTCGGACACCGCCGGACGCACCGCGGAACCTCGCCGGACCAACCACCTTAAGGCCCGCGTCAGTATCCCTACTTCCTGCCTAAAGACCGACGTCTTGTTCAAGGCCACGTTCAGTCCCTATCTTCCTGCAAAGACCCGACGTCTTGTTCAAGGCCCGATATTCAGCCCCATACTTCCTGTGCCACCAGACCCGAACGGTCCCTGTTCAACATCCGATAGCTAACATTTGCTTCCGCTCACTAGAATGGTCCATGCTTTGAGCAGGAACTGTTCGCAAGCAAAAAGGATTGGATGATAATTTTTTAGGCTCTTTATATAGAAATCCAAGCGCAAAAACTGTCCAACCGATCAATATCTAGTTCATAGATGCATTCTACTCTGCTACCATCATACAATAGATCATAAATCAAAATTCAGGGCTTTGTTGAGGACTTTCGAATGACGCTTGCTTTTTACCTGTTGTGTACTCGTTATATGATTTAGTTATGAGGATACGTCATACTCCATGAGGTGATCAATACCAGTCCTTTTGTATTTACCAAATAAAAAATCTTATTTGGTATGTCATTGGTCTAATCTGCGTGTCCTAGGACACTCCGGTAATGTTTTTTTAGCTCTTGCTCCGTTTTGTCATACGGAATGACCTTGAGTTATTATTGCACTATGTTAGTACATGAACCAATATACAAATAATTATGAACTTCTATTTATTTGCATGGTACAATCCTTGTTTCACATACGTGATGTTCTATTGCCTTGGCTTTATTTAATTCATCTCGTTGATATAGCACGTCTTGAACATCAATACTGGTATAATGACACAAATCTTAATCACGGGCATGAACAGCATAAATTATCTTGATCGGTATGATGCCTGTACAAATAAATTTCTCGTCGTAGCATCTACTCATTTATCGTCCGCAATTGATTATGGGGTCATACGATGAACCGTACTGCAAATAGCTCTTCAAAAGAGAAAAATCCAGACTAGATAAGATTGAACTCATGCGCAAAAACTAGCCACTGTAATGGACAACCAACTCTAGTCTACGGCTGCAGTCAGATAACTTGTGACCAATTGTTTCTGTTTCGCGTCTTCTATTGAGTCTTCTATCACATCTCTACCCAATTGTGATTGAAATGTACTGGACAATATATGTGTTTAATTCTTCCCCTTTTGACACTATCCAGCTGCCTAGTGAACGATTTCGTGACTCGTAACGGAGTACCTTGTCTACCTTTACACAATCAGTTACTAACGCATTAGAGATTCTGAATTACTCGAGCATGAAAGAAGATTCTTCTTACAGGTGGATGCCTCGTACATAGGTAATAAAAGTGGCCCGTTACAATTTAATAGTAATAGAAACGACTACAACATGTAACTATGGTCGAGGAATGGCTATATAATGAGTCCTATCAGCTTTTAAGGTCGCAAGCTCTCAGACTTGGACGCCCAACTAAGATAACAGGAGTCAATGACCCAACTGTGATTGGTTTTGAGTATTTTACATTTCATTTTTAACTACTTGGGATTGAGTTAATATTATTTTAAATAGGCGAATGGAACATCCCTTGTCCCCTAGGTTCAGATGTATTTAGTTCTTAGTGTGAATTGATATTGTATTTAAAGGCTATTCGAGTCTGTTTCTATCCGATAAGTATCCCTCCGGTTTTTGGAACTTAACCACCACGCGCTAGAGCTCACTAACATCTGACATATCTCAGCAAAGAGGAAAGGATAGTCCCATGTTAGGAGATTGGATAGCTTTGCCGATTTTTCACCACATTTGGCAAGCCTTCATATTTTGGATCTCTTTATTGGACGCACCTCCCGCGCGTAACAAGTGGGAGAAGAATTATTAGCTCCTCCCCTGGGTAGTTCTTTCTCTTTTTCATTTGGGTACATGGTAGCATGATGGAGATCAAGCGCTGTCTCGAAAGCGCACAAACAAGTAGAAGGAGTTTGGAAGACATAAGAGTATCCCAACACTCAGCACAAGTGTTCGTCTATGGTTTAGATACTCTTACGGACTTATTGAATATCTTGGGTTTCTCTAGAGTTATGACTGAAGTCATCGTAGAGAATAGCTCACTTAATTATTATAGAAGAAGTTCTTCGATTATAATAAATGGGTCACGTAATTGTTCCTATAGGCTTACTTTCAGAATTAAATTATATTGATGTGTTTTGATTTGTCTTGATGTTTGTGTAGGAGGGTGGTTAGCTCCTAAGCTTGTACGTTACGTCCTTTTTTCAAACTGGGTACACATGTTGGAGTTGATTGTTTTCCGTGCGACAGATGGAGCGTTTCTCGTACGCAGGGTACGAAAAAAATTTATCTCTTCTCATTCACTTAAATAACGATATTTTTAGATGACTGGCAAAAACTTTCACAATAATGACCTAACCAATAAACACTTTATAGACCTGTCGCTTCACTGATGGGACCTGAGAGATTCTCATAAGTATACATTACGTTCTTTTGCTTGTCAGGAACCTCACACTCAACTACGTTACATATTCAATCAGACTAACTAGTAGGTTATAGTAGACCAGCATCGTATTTTGAGGCTTTGTGCATGAACTATCCAGCAAAAAGCCCCAGAATTCTGCTCTAAGATGCATACTTTGTGGCAGATCTTTAGAAGACTAGATAATCAAGTTTATCATTGCCTTCTCGTGCACAAACACTCAAAGTTGCGCAGTTCCAATGTCATGTTGGTTCTATTTGTTTCTTCGCATTCCTATCACGCATGCATTACATTAGAAACTCACTTTCTAAAGGGTTCCTAATTTCCCCTAATATGCTTTTCTGCTTTTAAGTTCGCATTTCTCTAATGGTTTAAGTTTGAAGGGACTCAAATTTAGGTGAAAACTTAAGCATGCGCGATGATACTGAATAATATTATCAACAACCTAACCAAACCTAGCTAATTAGTCGGGTGAAAAGCAATCCAGAACGAGCGTCTTTCGATAAAAGTACATGCACTCATGATTAAGATTACGACTAGGTTGCGCTTAAGCTGGTTGCTTCTATAAGCCGGACAGGGCGCGAGGTAAATCCCAAATTTTCCGGCCGGCGTATCGGTTCCGTTAGGGTATTGGGCGTAACCGATATGGTCGGTGTATTTTCGTCGGGAGGAATTTGTGATTCTCAGGTCCCCGCGTACAATTCTATCTCGAATCACGCGCCAACCACTGGGATATACTCTAAAATTTTGCTCACTCAATTATGTCACAGAAAACTCTCAGAATCCATATTTCTTTCTATGCCAGGAATCATTTATAATTCACCTCTGGACTACAGTGGGACTTCTCGAAAGTTCGGAGTACACTGTCTCAAATTATTGTCACAAGTCACATCGCTCGTATACTTACAAATTCCTTCGTTTGGATACACCTAAAAAGAAAGTAGTACGCATCTTCGAGATCCATCTATACCTATTCCACAACACTGTCTAGTGTAAGACCGTCCAATTAAAGAATTCCACCAAGGTTCGCCGAGCCACGCATCCTCTCCTCCTGCACACCAGGAAGAAAGCAAAGGAAAATTTTACATATTTCTCTGCCTGAAGTCTTCTCCTCACAGCCTCACTGAATGGCTAGCTCCCTCCGAATCACGCAACATAGTAGCGTACACCCGCTCATACTTACTACTTTTTCCTTTCCCGAGCAACACTCTAATTCTTCCGCGCTATCCGTCCCACAGAGATGCTGTAAAGTGGCCATATCTCCTCTCTAAGCCTTAATCACCTCTCTCTGGAAATTCAGAGACTCCGCATCTGTCATTCTCTCACCTCGAAAGAAACGTCTGTTAAGGACATCAAGTTCACCATTATTTTAATTGAGCGCTTTTTGTAGGAGACTTTATGCTATTCTTATGATGGTAATTACCTTTAGACTGGGATTTAGGTCACCGTCGATAAGAGCAGCTTAAAATTGTGGGATTATCACTCATGAGTAGAACTCAATGATAAACGAAACAATAGCAGATCTTATCAATACTCCTTGACACAATTTAATTTAATGTAAATTCCGGGCCTAGAAGTTCCGGGAAGCAGACGGTCTCTCAATCTTGGAGGTGCGAATCGATAGTGAATTATTAAACATTAAAGATCAGATGATATTTTTCCTTTGGGGAGACCATATCATCTTGTTGATAAGTAACAGCATTGCGTAGTGTGCAAACTAACGCCGACGTAAGATTGGTCGTCATTAGATTATCATAAAGTTAAATATTTTATCAAACTTCACTTTGACTATACTATAGGAGTCTAATTATTTGGAATTTTTTCTTAACATCTGAGGATTAGCGCTCAGTTTCAGGTGGGATCTCTTATATAGAATTTAAAACCGCTTTTCAATTCTGTGGAGAAGTTAATTATCAAGGCACGTCATACGCAAGGATCAGAAAAAGGTATCTTTTTTCATGATGCGTATTGTTAGCATTTTAGATTATAAAATCCTAATTCATTTCAGATTCCGCTATAAGAAAACTAAATTTTTCCAAACTGAATCACTTTTCAAAAACTTCCACGCAAATAAATTGAATGATCGATTTTGTTGTGATCTCGTGGCTTTTGTAACTAAATTGAAGGATGAATATTGAATATATTTTGATGATATGATTTGTTAAGGTCTTATGTTTGCCAATTATTAAATTAATAAAGCTAATTTAGCAGCCTAGGTGGATACTTAAGAAGATAAAAAAGGAGGCAATTATATTTATTTTATGTAATATCTTTATTTTTAATTTATTTGATATAGGTGGCATATACTTGTGTAGTATCATTACAGCAAATGTAGAAATTTGAGCTTTATAGGCCCTTAGGTTTAACGACTCATGTAAGTAATACACATGTGATACATGTATCGCCAGGATGCTACTTCAATATAAGGAGTTTCATGACTCTACGAACGTTAGTATAAAGATTCCATCAATTCAAGACATCACACTGGTGTGTGACATATTAGAGTACAGCAAGGGGAGATATTTTGGTGGTGACGAAGTTACTCACATAAGAACACTCAGGGATTCTAATATCAACTATAGTTTATTTAATTGGGATGAGTATTTTCATTAGGTGAAGATTATACGCACTGTGCACGAAGAGGTTACTGGTTGCTATTTATATGTTTCAACTTATATACACGATAGAATATAGAAGAAACTCATCTTTTATATTAAGGAGATGGACGTATCAAGATAGAAGAAACTTATATGCCTGCTGCTCTAGTAGGTTATAGTGGAGTGTAAATTAGTCCATCAATGTGATA